>NC_041344.1:13160192-13461442 GCF_004354835.1 Perca flavescens | reverse complement strand
CATTTAACCAGGAGGAACACACACACACACACACACACACACACACACACACACACACACACACACACACACACACACACACACACACACACCCCTCTACCTCTTCAATTGAAGTGATACAGCAGCTAGATGATATGCCAGTATGCCTCATGTTGTCAAATGATGGCAGGCATGCAGGACACTCAGCATTATTAAAGCTATTTGGCAGCTGTCCAGTGAGCCGGTTAGTGTGACCCTTCCATCAGCATAGAGGTATTAGTTTTGGGGCAGGATGTGAAAGTGCACAGTGTGACTGAAAACCAACTGTCATGCAATTTTCAGGTAATCCAACCAGAAAATCCTATTGGGGGACTATTAAAAGGTAAAATGCTATAGGGTGCAGATGGTTGTAATCCTATTCAAGTTATTGTAAAACCGTAAGTGAGGGCCATCTCTAGGAGCCTAATCAGAGTATCTCATTTACAGTTGGGGTTGCAGGTAGATTTAGTGGTTCATAAGACTTTAACTGGATGATGCTGGTTTATACGCTGCCCCAGTGAGGATCTGTCCTGCTGAAGTATTCATAAATTGCACCCTGAATCTGCAACCTATCTCTCTACTCCACTGCTTCACAAATGGTGACCATAGATTAAAGCTCAATTGTAATTTGATTTCTCTCGCTGTCTTACTTACTTTTGAATTTGTTCTAACTTGTATGAACTACAGAAATTCAAATTTTATATTGTTTATATTTACTTATTTACATTCTTAATTGTGTGATATTGTAATATTAACTACAATACTTTTGACTTGTGATTGCATGCTAATATCCCCCACCTTCATCTATCAAGGACCCCGTCTTTCATGACAAACCCTTTTGATAAAGTATCACATGCTCTGCTTCTTTTCATTATAGTATTTCAAGACTGCTGCCTCTTAAAAAAAAAAAAAAAAAAAAAAAAAAAAAAACTTGGCCATCTGATGGGTGTCTTTGTTGTGTGAATGTTATGTGCTCACTTCCCTTCTGGGTCCCCAAGCAGGCTCTCATTTGCATGTTATTCATTCAGAGTTTGACAGAGGTGGCTAATTAGTCAAGGTGGTGATTACACCACTGAAACCAAAAGTCTACGTAGACATTCACCATATCGCGAACCAGTGGGGAAAAGGCAACGATGCATCTGATTATGTAGTCAATACTGAATGAGGCATTACTGCCTTGTAAACGGCAATGGAGCCCACTTAGTCATGCTGATGATGATGGCCCTGTCTCAACAGGAAACTGGTAATCAGTAAAACAGACCTTGATTCAAATGAATTATGATGCCTGCAGGGGCCCCGAGTGATATAAAGTGCACAATATGCCACTCCCAATTTTCTGTTTTGCTTTAAGATATTATCGGAGGGGTTGATATAGGGACCATTTTACCCCCTTCATTTTCGTAGCTATCAATCAAATTGTGTGTTGGTTCACTTACTGGTGGTTGGAGGTACTGCAGTGGCATCACTGGTCCTCAAGTGCTCTGTTGCCTAAGACCATATCGGCAGCTATGCATTACATGCCCCCCGTATTCAAAGTTCGTGTGGTAAAACTCTTACACCTGGCTGCCTCTGCAGCTTTGCACTTTGTAATATTATGGTTCTTTGCAGTATTTAAGAAAATAGACTCACAGAATGTAGAAAAACAAAAACAATTGTTGGAACACCATCTACTTGTAAAGGAGCAGCAAATTGTGATGATTGCCCAAGGAGCCACAAGGATAAACACTCGTCAGTTCCTCAAAAGCTTTTCAAGATAACTTAAAGAGGCACAATGCCTCTTTATACATTTCACGTTACGTTATCACTTTGCTCCAATTGACTCATACATGTAATGAGTAACTGCTGTCATGAAGACAATTTTTCACATTTCCCCCATTTTAACTTTTAATGGTAAATGCTTTGGGGATA
This sequence comes from Perca flavescens, assembly GCF_004354835.1. Taxonomy (NCBI): domain Eukaryota; kingdom Metazoa; phylum Chordata; class Actinopteri; order Perciformes; family Percidae; genus Perca; species Perca flavescens. The sequence continues at coordinate 13,459,516 of NC_041344.1, read as the reverse complement.
AATAAAGACTGCAATGTGCTGTTGTATTTTAGTTAAAAGTCGCATGAATGGTGCTAAACAAATGCACATTCAGAAATGTAAAAGTATTATTATTGTCAATCTACTGTATCATTGCCTCTGCCTCATACAAGCTCTCCCTCCTTCCTCTCTTTTTTTGTTTACAGTGATATAACAATCAAATCTAAGGTGATTTTACTTCCATGGAGAGTATCTAATTATTCTCGCATTGACAGACCTTCCTCCACAGCGCTGCAGAGGAGGCTTCTGGCGAGTCCACACAGCATTCCGGGATGGGAAACAAACATGCTCTGATTTATTGGCATTTCTTTAAACCAATCACAATCCTCTTGGGCCTAAGCCCCGCGCAGAGCAACGGTCTCTTCTTGTTGACGATGTTGTTGACTATGCAACAGCATTTGCGGACAATGAATGTGACGATAAGAAAGCGAGGCACACGAGTGTAGATGACATTACCCACGCAGTTGACTAATCACTCACAGACCCTCCCCTCTCACACACACATTGACCAACTCTGCACATGTGCTTGCATTGTCTCAAGAAATGGTCACAAAATGCAGTCTGGAGCCCTGCATTCCTGGACAATCAATAGAACATCAAAATAACAACGCAATATTACTGTATGTATTACATAAACACAGTTGTAAACAAGTTGGACTGGTTTACTGTGGAGTCAGTCATTTGAAATGCTGAATCTTTTAGAAATGATGCATGGTGCTCAAGATGAACACGAGACCAGTTCTCAGCATTGGGTTTTGACATTAATAATGTCCGGCCACCGCATGCTCTTTTAGGAAGCAAAGATGGGAGGCTGTGCATGAGGGAGGAGAGCTTTGACTTCAGGTGCGATGTGAAGGCGTTGGAAAACCAGGCACCTTGTGATGATTAATGAGCTACACCTCATGCCAGCAATTTTAAACACGCTGTCCTGATCATGAGCGTAAGCGGCAGCTTTGTGACAACTCTGCTGCCTCTCCCTGTCTCACACACTCACTACAAAAACACACACGCACTACAAAAACACACACTCACTACAAAAACACACACACACACTACAAAAACGCACACTCTCACTCCAAAAACACTCACTCCAAAAACACTCTCACTCCAAAAACACACTATTTAAGTGCCTACTGAATCTCCCTCTGGAGTAGATAGAAGTGAGGAAATGCTTTTGATTTGGGGTTGTTGACAGGCCTGTGTTACTTGTGCTTGTGTTGACATTTCTTTAGTCAATAGTTAATATTCCTGGAACATACATGTTAGGTAGAGGTGTGACGAGAACCACTAGAGAGCTGCAGTGCAGACGGAGTGAGACTGTCGTCTCTGCAGCTTGTTATCACAGTGAGTCACGGCAATGCCAGTAAAGCGGTCGCAGTTGTGGTTAGTTTTCATAACTTAAACTTTTTTTTTTATTATATTATTATTACAGAGGGGAAGTACTGGAACCGAATTTCTTGTACCAATATCTTTAAAAAATGTGAGCGGTACCCAACCATACCTGCCACTTTTAGTTTGTGTGGCATTTTGGATTCCCGGTGAAAAGCGCAACAGTTGTTACCGCTGAAGAGGTTAGTTATACAGGAGAGAAGCCATTTGAGGTTATGGTAAAACCTTTCAGTTTTTTTTCATTTTGTGATTTTCAATTGAATAAAAGAATATTTTTCCAATCATATTTCATCTTTGAAGTTTTCTTTAAAATGATGTTAAAATCTTGTCTCGTCTCCTTCACGTAACTCAATATTGTGTATCGTGAGTGTCTTGTCACACCCCTAATGTTAGGTCATAGTCCAAGGAATCATTTATACAATTTTGGTTCAGATCTGGATTCAGGTGCTGTTAACAGGGTTCAAAATTAGCACCATCTACCAGCCAAATGCTGGTTAAATATGTAAGCGGCTGGTAGTTTTGGCTCAATCACGAGCCAAAAAAACAATGGTAATCTATTGAGGGGCTGGTCAAATTTGATCATCCACTAGCCATTTGGTTGGTTGACAGAAATGTTAATATTGAAGCCTTGGTGCAGATCTAATCATTTTTACTTCCGATTTAAGAATGTTCTCATGCGTTGTCGGGAGGTGTGCCCCTTCGAAGCATTCTCAGACATGCACAAAATTTAAGATTGTTAAAAGTGAACCACACCTAAACATGGCTTTGCATCGTTTTGTGACATTTTCAGTTCCTTGCTGTAACCTTGTTCGTTGGGTGAACCTCTCTAGTGTGTGAAAGAGCTGATTAGTCATGTCAGATGATTTCCGGTCCTCTCTGGTATATGTCTCTATTAGAGTCTGCCAGAACAGGTAATTGTCCTTTAGCAAACTGCTCTGCCTTGCTGTAGTGTCTCTATGCATGAAGTGTCTTCCATGAGGTACAGTATATGGACCTCTGAACATGCCATGAAGCAGCCCACATTAATGAGCTGTGCAGCAAAGAAGGTGCCTCTAAAAATTCACTGAACACTTGCTTCGTTCTCTTTGGTAGCAGTCTTCTCAACAGTGTCAGCTCTTTCGATCTGCTGCTTGACAGTGTTCCGACCCCCTCTGCTTATCACAGCTACAGTGTGAATTAAGGCCGGTTTTCTGTGAGATTACATATATTTATTCTCAGGGTTTTTTTTTTTTTTTTTTTTTGCCCTGATTTCTGTTCCAACACCAGACCCATTTTACGCATTTGTCACCTCAGCACATGCCAGTGGTTGCAGTTTGAATTATCTGTGCAATAAGCAGGCTTTGTTCTGAAAATGCCACAGTATGTGTGAGCTCCCTTCATCTCTCTTTTTTTTTTTTTTTTTTTTTACCGAGGGCTGACCTGAGAGAAGTTGGCATCAGCACAAAGGCGCACATAGTGAATGGAGGCTTTATCTTCCCTATTTTAACAAGGCAACATCTCTGCAGCCAGTGTTGGGCAAGTTACTTCCAAAATGTAATACATTATAGATTACTAGTTACTGCCATTTGAGAGTAATTAGTTATATTACAATATTACTGTCTCTGAATTGTAATGCGTTACACTACTTTTGCATTACTTTTGAGTTACTTTCACCAAAAATAACAGCGGAAGTTTGACTGGCAGCTAGCTTGTGAATTTCACAACCGGATCAATAAAGTCCCCTCTTTATCCACTTTGATACATCATAGATTATTCATAATATTTTGTATAATTAATATGGATATGCAAAGTAACCAAAGCTATAAAACTAGATAAGTAAAACATACAATAGGCAAGTAGGAGAAAATGAAAATACTCAATTAAAAGTAGGCTACCTTTCAGTTGTATTGAAGTACAGCATTGTTGTAAAATGTTTGTTTAAAGCACTTTAATAATAATTTCATGTTGTGTAGTTTAAAACAGTCTAAAGGAAATGGTCAATAGTGTGATTAAAACTCACTATTTACATTATTTACAGTACTTGATTTACAGCTGATATGTGAAAAGCTCCACAACCTTATTTAACAGTAATTTACTTTTGCTGCGAATTGTCACAGGAAGTGCTTTTATTTTGAAGTAGCCTAAACAGAAGTTGTCTGTTGTGTACTCTTTCTAGCTTGTGTTGAGATGAACGTGAGACCCTAGATGCAAACATGTCCGTCAAGTTAAGGGCCGTTACAGAGTCAACGCGAGCAACGCGAGCGACGCGCTCCCTTTCATAGTCTAAACAGCGGACGCAAGTAGACGCAAGCGTCACGGACGATGCGTGAAATGAAATACACCGCCCACGCAACAGGGGGCAGCAGAGTGCTCCACGGTGTTCGGTCGGCAGAGCCAGACCCTCCCGGAGAGTGGCTCTCGTCAGGGAGCAGCTGGCTGGCTGACTTCTTTTTATCAGATGCTGGCGTGTTTCCCCACCAGTACAGTGTACTACGATTGGGTAGCACTGACCAATACGTTTAGCAGGTTTAGCAGGTTTTAAAAATATATAAATACATTTGGGTCTCTCTCTCTCTCTCTCCTGCTGTACGCTATTTCAGCCTCTTGAGGAGGGCACACAGCATAGACACACACACAGAACGTTGATACATACCGAAAAATGTGACTCAGTAGTCCTATGTTTGATGAATTTGCTCTGCTAAGTTGATTCAATATTTTTTGATAATGTAGAATATAGTATCCTATATTTAAATATAGGGCATTACTACAATACATGCAGTGTCGCCCCCACCGACAATGCATAGTATTGTGCGCACCGGCGCGTCGAGTATCAAAAACTAGGACGACACATTTAGCTACGCATCGACGCATAATGGCGGCCGAAGCGTAGCGATGCGTAGCCTTGCGGACGCGTATGCGTACCGATGCGTTGACTCTGTAACGGCCCTAAGTTGATCACTTTCTTGTTTGTAAAACTGCAACGTATTGAACAGTAAATGGTCACAGTAAAAGACAAGCGTTTTTGGTCGACATTCGAAGCCCTTCTACTACAGGCATAGTTACTCTCTACGGCTGGTAAACTGCAATGATATTTACGTGTAGCAAGCCTAAACATTAATTCCCGACATGTTTAAATCTGTCAGCGGCTCGGACACACTGCTGTCAGCGGCTCGGACATACTGCTGTCCGCGCTGACGTACCGTCACCTGTTGTTGGGACACAATGTTATGAAATAATACTCGCAGCTTTTTTTTCCTGTGATCAAATGTTTCGCGAAAATTCTAAAAAGGTTGTGTTAAAATGCGTTGTAACTTGCGTTACTGAGATTGTAACGGGTATAATATTACTGAAATTTAATTAGTAATGCGTTTATATTACTGCGTTACAGCAAAAAGGAATACATTACTGTAATTGCGTTACTTTTGTAACGCGTTACTCCCAACACTGTCTGCAGCTTACCCATTCAGACCGCCTTCAGAAAATCTGGAAATTAAATAACCTTTTCTAGAGTTAAATGTTTTCTGGGATGTCAGTAGCTGTAACATTTTTGCTAAATATGGTTTATAAAAAATGGATGTTTCTTTTCTGTGTGTGCTTATAATGTTGCCTTATACTCAGCCAGCCCTCTTTTCTTTTTTTTCTGCTGTTTCAGGTTCAATTACAGATCAACACACCATCTCACCACAAATGGCTTCTACGAGTTCCTCAACTGGTTTGACGAAAGGGCCTGGTACCCCTTGGGCAGGATCGTTGGTGGCACAGTAAGTTTCTCTTCAAATGGATGCAGTCAACCTCTGCGTTTTTTTTTTTTTTTTTATTTGGTTTCATTGTTCAACTATTCTAGGGTGTCTTCAGGGGAATACAGATTTACTAAAAATAAATGATTGAAATGAGATGAGACGGTGAATGGTTGTTTGCAATTCTGAAAGGGGGGGGGGGAAGAGTGTGCTCCAGCTCTTGGTGTATCACACTGCTCAGCCTCTCCAGGAGGTCTTATGTAAGGGTACTGGAAAGGACGCTCCTGGCGATTAATGAACCTCAGATTGAGGAGGAGCAGTGCAGCCTCCATCCTGGTCGTGGAACTTCTTCAAAATAATTTTTCTTGGAATTTACGGCCTTTATTTGATAGGACAGCTTGGACATGCAAGGGGAAAGAGAGGTGGAATGACATGCAGCAAAGGGCCGTAGGTCGTAATTGAACCCCCTGCCTCTGTGGCGAGGACTAAGCCTCCGTACATGGACGCACGCCCCACCAGGCGAGCCACCCTGGCGCCCCTCTTTAATTTTGGAAGAATACTGCAGGGTACAGGGTCCCTGTACATATTTTGGTCCCGCTCCGCCGCTGCACACACACACTGCTGTATGTTCAGCAGGGAAGTACAACGTCTGCAAACACCGGCTTCCAAGATTCCAATAGTCCGTTATATAGTGAATTGTCAGGCTGATGAAAGGCTCCATATGGTACAGCTCGACCACAGCTCCGTTGTAGCGGCTTAAATCCAAACCAAGTCCAAATAATGGATGTTGCACCGGTGTCAGTACCCAATCCGTTCCAACTGCACAATCCGTTCTGCGCATGCGCAAGATGCGCTGTGGTACGATGATTTACGACACTACCCAATCTGTTCCCACACTAGCCTCCACCGGGAAGCTAACGTTAGTTTAGCTAATAGCTAATTCGGGCGGACCACTAGGTGATTATAGCAGTCTGCCGTTAGCCTCCACTGGGAAGCTAACGTTACTTTAGCTAACGGTTCATTCGGCTAACCGCTAGCTGAGACAGCATGCAAACTTTTAAAAAACCCTCAAAATAAAACTTCAAAACAAACGTTAACATATATAACAGCTGTTACATCAGTTCTACTTGTGCTCATTTAAAATACAATCACTCAATACTTGTCTTTATTGTTACTGTAAAGTCTTAATTTTGTAAAAATGCTGTAGCCTGCTTTTCCCATTATGTTTGACTTAACGTTATTTTAGACTGAATCTAGCTGTTCGTTCTGCCTGCACGATCCGTTCTGCGCATGCGTTATTTGTTGGCTAGCGGTTAGCCGAATTAGCTGTTAGCTAAACTAACGTTAGCTTGGGTGGAGGCTAGCGTGGAACAGATCGGGCAGGTCGTAAAACAGTATTATCTGCGCATGCGTTAACATCATGCGCATGCGCAGAACGGATTGTGCAGGTGGAACGGATTTGTGGACAACCGGTCTTTTTCACCAGCTCCTTGTTTCGCTTTTAGTCATGTTTACTCAAGATGACGATGACTCGTTGCAGCTCGTGGCTCTAAACTTCGCGGTTATATTGCGTCATCAACATGAATTATCGCGATAGTGCAATATAATTAAAATCTCTATCGTAGGCCAATTTTGTGTCGTTTATATTGCATATCGTCTATATCGCCCATCCCTAGCCCAAAGTCATGTGGGTTACACCTGCATTATTAATTTCATTGACTTTAGCCTGAATTGATAGTATTATATGAATACAATGGTGTCATGTCAGTCAACCGGTGTATTTAACTACCTAATTTCCCTCTTCAAAATCACAGAAGAGTAGTCACAGCGCTTTCTTACTTTTGTCTTTGTAAATCATTAAAGTTCAACAAAGCAGTCTTATGGTTCACATAAGAAAAGTTCATTTTTCATTTTTTTTTCCTATGTAGATGCACTCCCTTACAAAATCACCCCAGTGGTCAAGAATGATTTATTATTTCCAAATAGAGCTATTTATGTATTTTAGTAATTATGTAATTTTAAAAATTAGTCCTTTTAGCCCAGTTGCTGGCTCAGGTGAGGGAGTACAAAATCGGGATCTTGTTCATGAGTGAAGGTAAGATGGAGCCTCATACTGGCATATTGGTACAGAATTCCCAGTCATGTAGGTGTTGTAGTTGACTATGGAGGCTACTAAGCCTGAAGGCAATACTCTGGATTTACAAGTTGGTATTAACTTTTCCGTCCACCAGCCAAATGGCTAGTGAATGTTATATTTTTACCAGCCACTCAATAGATTACCATTGTTGTTTTACCTGTTGAGTGAAGCAAATCTACCAGCATTTGGCTGGTTAATGGTGCTAATTTTGAGCCCTGGTCATAAGCTCTGGGTAGTGATTGAAAGAATGAGACCACAGCCCTTTTATTAAAAAGAGGCAGTTTGGGAATCTGATTAGGAAGAGTCCTATGCACGTCCATATGGAAGAAGTCCAGGCTTGTTCACCTTCCCAGTTAGACCCCAAAACATGCTGGAAGGATTACATGTCCCTCATGGCCTGAGAATGCTTTGGTAGATGCTGGCTGGGAAAAAGGAAGTCTGAGCTACTTAGCGTGCTGCCATTGTGAATTTGACCTACTTAAGTGGTAAAAAAAGGATAATTTTATATTAGCCATGGCTGGAATTTGTGGGGAATTTGCAAAAATCTGCAGTCTCAATCCCTTTTATATTGAAGGATAATCGGAGCACCAAACGGGCTGCAGTCAGCCCATCCAGGAGTACAGTCAGGCATCAAATTCTGCTTTAAATCATAATAAATTATATTAAGATACCTATGTCTGTTTGGCGAGAGAGAGAGAGAGAGAGTTGTGGGCAAGACATTTGAAGACGTCATCTTGGGCTTTTGGGAAACACTGATCCACATTTTTCACAATTTTTTTTATGTTTTAGAGACCAAACAACTAATTGATTAATCGAGAAAAAAAATCAACAGATTAATCGACTATGAAAATAATCGTTAGTTGCAGCCCTAGGTACCATAGAGCTCTATAAGCCTCCGCCGGACAGCATGGATTTAAGTCACAATCCAGTAGCAACGGTGAGCTGTTAACTTGACAGATTCCCCTTGGCTTCAGTGGCCCCCCTGTTTACCAGCAGCAACGATTGTTGTGAAACATTGACCCTTTTCAGTGAAAAATACAACATGCCGATTCCACGCAATTTATCTTCCATTTCCCCCTCTTCCCCTCCTCTGTGCGTTTCTTCTCCCAACCTCATCTTCTCAGCCCTGCATCCAGAGAACTGTGAGGCCTGTGTGCTTAAAACACCTTTGGCCTATCCATCTCCCTCTTTAACAACCCAATCTGCCTTCTTTCTTTTGACCACGCTTCATGAACCTACCAGGTTTGCACTCTGAGATGTAATTGCCCTAGCTAATGATGCATCAGGACTACATAATCCAGGTCTTAAGTGCCAAATAAATGACTCCCAGTGTGTTTGGGTTCAGCGAAGAGGCTGGAATAGAGCCTGGCCCTCGCGGTTTGTGGTGTAACTTTCTTTCTCTTCCTACTTTTTTCTTTCTTCCCATCTCTCGTGTAGGTTGATTGGAGAGTTCCTCTGTACAGTTGAGACAGCGATCCGTGTTAATGTGTATTGCTAACAGATGCCGTTATCATTACAGCACCAAGCTGATGGGGCAGGAGCAGTAGCCACACGACATGATGTTTAATCGTAGTATTCACTACTGCATAAGAGACACAAGGAATCAAAACCCATCCATCAGCATTCATCTGTCATAGGAAATTACCATCAGCTACTGGTAATTGCATATGACAGGCCTAGTTTGTAATAATGGATGTGCTGGGTCGGTCACAGTTCATGGATACTTGGGTCAGGCCTCGTATCTATTGGGTGAGAGCTGAAACTTGTGATTGGACTGGTAATCGTAATTGGAAGGCGTATAGTTTTACGTTAATTTTCATGACATTTACAAGATTCCTGGGCTACACTACGCATTGTCTTTTGCATACAAATAAGCATACACAGCCCACATCTTTCCTCTGTACGTGTACTTGTATTGGTATTTCATGAAAGCATGAGTAAAAAAACAACAAATAACTGCAGAGTAATACACACAGTTAATTTGAAGATTATAGCGAGTACTTGAAATATTAATTTACTCAGCAGACTACTAGACCAATCTATTCCAAAGGGGTCTAAATCAAAATAGAGGACATAGAGCTTCTGTTTTATCAGAGCTTGGGTTTTGTACGAGGTGGGAGGACGATTGCTTCTGAGATAAGCAGTTACATTGTGTAATGTATTACTTCCTCTTCAGCAGAACTGACTTCTATCTGTAGATAATTTCTCTTTATTAATGTTAACTCTGTTCCCTTCAACATCCATTTTCTGCCAGGATGTGTTATATTTAGCTCAGATTAAACTTTATGATCCGCTCAGTCAAGACTGAATATTTGCCTTAGTCTGAAATTGCTCTCGAGAAATAAGTAAACCTTTCAATGCCATACCTACAATAAAACGATATACAATAGCTAAAATGTATTTAAAGCAAAAACAGGTTAAAACTAGCTATGAGGCCTAGTTTGTATGATTTCTTATAATTTTTTTTTTTCTTTTTCTTTCTTGAAAGTGTTAAAGGAGAACTCGGAGGAGAAAACAGATTTTTACCTGAAACGTGATCGCTAGGATCGCTGTCGATAGGAAAAAAAAAAAAAAAAACTACTAAAATTGGTGCTAGCAAACTGGAATTGCTGCAGCTATGGCCAGAGCTCCCAGTTAGCTAAAATGCCAGTTGTGCGGGCATATTTTAAAGTGTGCCTTTGTGCCTCTTAGCAGACACAAAATGCAATTAAAATTTTTGTGCAACATGAACAGGGCCCTTACGTGACAACAAGATGCGTTTTCAACTCAGACGTTGTGGGAAAAAAACTTTTAAATTCAAAGTTGCTAGCTGCACAGCTGCGTCCGGGATGAGGGTGTTCAGCCAGGTGTCGGTGATAATCATCACGCAGCAGTTCCAGCTCATCCCTTTTGTGTGCGATGGATCTTGTGTTGGTGAGTAGGAGTCTTGACAGTGGCGGTATGTGTAGTAGTGTCCTTAGCTGGGCTAGCAGGCCCGACTGGCATCCCCGCTTCTGCTTTCTCTCCCTCCCGCTGCTGACAACAATCTTGCAGAGGACAGGTCATGCCTTCGTGACGAAAAATTGTAGCCATCTAGCGATCACGATTCGGGTAAAAATCGGCCGGAGTTCTCCTTTAAGCTGAGCTGTTACCAAAAGTGTTTGGGAGCAATTTCAATGGGTATAATTTGCGGCGTGATTGCCTGGCCAGGATACGTCTTGGATTGCAATTACCGAGCAATTATGGTAGTCCCGTTGTCCTCGCATCATGTGTTATTATTCCGTTGGCAGATGATTGCGTCCACACCAGTGCCACTAAGGGGGATGTTACTGTTCATATTGGAATCATTCAACATGTCGCTTTGCCAACCTAATTTAATTAATTTTCTCTCTTGAAGAAAGATGCACTGCAGGTGAATGTTTGACAGACGGGGTAGGGAAGTCAGAAAGTATTGAGAGATGAACTAATACATTGTTGATTTGGTCTTTCAATGGGATCTGTTAATGAAGAAAAAAAAATATAAAATTTAAGTTAGCTATCCTTATCCTTAGGTCTGCTGACCCACATTTGACTTGAAAGAAGTTCAGTGCCAGATGGTCAGTCGGTCACTTTCACACAGTCACATTCTGTCTTAGTGTTCACAAGAATTTTAAAAGCAGGTGGATGGGTCATTCTGTTGGCCATACTAAATGCAAATGTCTCCCTATAACATGCACATTTATGCCAAAGGGAGCAAGATCCAGAAACTGATGCAGGATGGAGATCTGACAGAGCTACTGCAGAGGTTCATCCAGCTGGCACAGCGATAGAACCACGTCCATTTCAGACTTTTACCTGCTTTATCTTTTATATAAGGGCCGAGGTGGGATTGGTTGACAGAATAATCTGGTGCCTTGTTTAAGGGCATTGTGATGGTAGTTGCGAGAGTAACATAAAGCCACTCACTCATTTACTGTGTAGGCTAATTGTCAAAATCCCACTTGTTTGCATGACTGAGCTAGATAATTTTCTGAACACAGTCAGGCTGCAGGAAAGAAGGGCATTTAGTTTACTCCCACACTGCATTCAAATTTTAAAATTAATGTTTGAGAGCTCTTATTTGCATCAAGCTTATGCTTTTTAAAACATGCAGGGGTGTGGACAAGGGCTGGTTTCATCTCAGATTGGTGCAGTGTGTTTCAAATAGCCCGTGATGCAGGTACAATCTATGGCTTTAGTTTAGAAAACTTTGACCGTACATTCCCTTCACGTTTTCCAAAACGTGTCTTGACATTGTCTCCTTTCACATGCGGAGAGGTGGTCTGTGACTTCTGGCTCCAGGTGGAATTCATAAAATCACCATTGCTCTACCGAAGAACAGTGACGAGGCTCTTTTCTGTTACATTAAACATTTTACCCGCCTGCGCTCTGTTTAACATACCCTTTCTCTCCTTTCATCCACTACAGTTCACTTTTCCACATTCTCTTTAACCTCTTTGCCTTTTTATCTTTCATCATCTCGCATCAATGGTTTGCTTTTGCCTTTCTCTAATGTATGGCTGTCTTTTCTCACCTCCACTCTGCCTCTATTCTTTGCTCCTACCGTTATCTTATTTTTTTAATTCAAAATCGGACAGATGATCCTGACAGTCATCATTAATTGTGTATGATAGCACTAAGTCTCGGATGGGTCACACCGCTTGGAAGACGGACGAGCCGATATCAGTTAATATGACTGTCCAGCTGCCCCCTCTCTCTCTCTCTCTGTCAGTTGCGCTTTCTCCTGAGCTATAGATAAGGAAGGACGGAAGGAAAGAAGGCTTCTCTAATGTGACAGTCCATAACAACAGCGGGCTGTCAAGCCAATAAACCCCTTTGTTGCCGTAAGGACAATGACTCACGTGCATTTTGGGTAACTGCTTTTGTCATTTGTAGTTGATATTTTCATAATGAACACACAATGTAATGCGTTCTTGAATGCTAATTTGGAGAAAAGTGCTGATAAATTATGCACATAGATTTTCTTTTTTTTTTTTTTTTTTTTTTTTTTTTTTTTTAGCCATCTAGCCAAAACTCGAGGCAGGCTGTGATGAACAATCTCAATCATCTCTGTAATGTTTTGGAAACCTGGGCAGACCTACCACAGAGTTCAAAATGGCTAATAATTACAACAGCAGTTTTGTAAATGGCAGGATACTGCTCCATTAGGTTGAGTCCTATCCTTGGAGCCGAGAGGCAAGACATGGTTGATTTTCATTGAAGTAGATTGGCTGATGAAGATTAGGTCTCCTAGGCACCGGCTAATTAGAGATGCGAAGACCTGAGTTTATTAGCGGTGAGGCAAAGAGCATGGACTGCGCCTACAGTGAGGACATATCAGGAACATCACACACGTTAAACATAGCCTCGTTTTTACTTCAAACAGCCGGTGTACTGCACAGGGCCCTAATTGGATCTGCTCTCACGTATAGACCAGACAGGGGCATGAGGCCTCGCCTACTCAGGTCACCGCTTCGACTGAACTTTTTGTTAGAGAACACTATACATTTTTTGACAACATTTTTAAGTCATTTAATAAGTAAAAAAATCACGAATGTCTTTTACATAATTGAAATTATAATTATTATTAAATTGAATATCTTCCATTGTCAAGACTGTTTGTCAGACAAAACAAGCATTTTAAAGAGTTCACCTTTGGCTCTGGATATTGTGATGGGCATTAACTATTTTCTGACATTTTCAAAGCCAAATGATTCATCAATTAGCTGTACGAATAAGTCTTAAGACGGATCTAGTTGACTTGAGTTTTATTACATAGAGTGACAACTGGATGAGCAGTGGAGCATGGCCTATGTTTGCCCTTTTTATAAGGGAATAATCTACTGGCTCTAAATAAGTGTGTGTTGGTGTAGATGCCTTTGTCTCAATCAATAAAATGTATTGATAATAATGTAGCTTGTTATGGTCCATGATCCTCCTGTTTGTAATGCCCAGAATTGTTCTTGTCTTCATCTAAAATATGTTCCCCCTCTTGGCACCTTTTATGTTTCCTCTCTCTTCTTGCACTTTCCTTTTAGCTCACCTACCATTACTTGTGTTTAAGGCTTCATCAAAAGATTATAAATCCCACAATTATTTTCTTGATTAATTGATCTGCCCACGAAACATCAGAAAACAATTACCTAAAACCCAAGTTTACGTCATCACATGACTTTTTTTTTTTTTTTTTTTTTTCGACCAACAATCACCCATCTCTGTGTCGGGTGTCTCGTTATCTTTCCCCAACCTCCCTCCCACCCTTTATTTTGCTCAACCTCTCTCTCTCTCTGCCCCCTCACTCAGGTATACCCGGGGTTGATGGTGACTGCCGGCCTCATCCACTACATGCTCAATCTGCTCCACATCACTGTCCACATCCGTGACGTGTGTGTCTTCCTGGCACCGGTGTTCAGCGGTCTGACCGCCATCTCCACCTTCCTGCTGACGCGGGAGCTGTGGAACCAGGGTGCAGGACTCCTGGCGGCCTGCTTCATCGCCATCGTGCCTGGCTACATCTCCCGCTCCGTCGCAGGCTCTTTCGACAATGAGGGCATCGCCATCTTCGCCCTGCAATTCACTTACTACCTCTGGGTATGTACACTGGCCACTTGATGGAAAGCTGCGATGAGGAACTGTACGTAAAAATGTAATTGTAATGAGGATGTACCTCTGATATTATGTTCCATGGTCAGTTTAAACTTCTCCTTTTTTAAGAAATCAGAATAAAGCCTGCACATGTGCTCACTCAGCTTTTAAATCTATTTTAGCTATAAAAAATGTGTCGACATTTCTATCCCAATAATGAGGGCTCAGTCTGTTCATTTTCAGAGGACAGGCTTTATGTAGCCAGAGAATTAGCCCTATTTTTTTATTTATCCAGAGGCTTAAAAGACACACTGGGCATCTTTGCTGACCATGTGGAGCCCAGGAAACTGAATGTTGCACTGTAACGCCTTTGGAAAAGGATGACCTTAAGAGTAGAATTAAAAAAAGATCTCTGGTTAAAGGTTGAATGGCCCCCCCATCAATTTTTCTTTCCTGTTTTCAAATACACAAAGAAAAATACAGCGGGTTCACCTACCTGCATACAGGGTGGCTGACCTTGTTGAATTCATACCATCACTGTGTTCAACAAGGTCAGATTTATTTTGAATGTAACAAAAATATTGTTCCCAAAACAACTTCGTCCAGGTTATTCTTGTTCCGCCAAGTAGACCTCGAAAGCTGAAAAAACATCCTGAATGTTTTCAGCTTGGATGTTTGCGGTAACCACGGTGCCAACGATTTTTAAAATGGGCTTTCACAGTAGGTGGAAGTAAAGAGCTTTTCAAGTTGAAAGATGTACAGTATGAAACCGACTTTTCAGTGTACCTTGGTGTGTCCACTCCTTTTAGTTGCATCACCAGCTGCCCTACAGCCCCGCAGCTATCTTACTAGGAGTGCTCTGCTTTACATTTTTTCATCATCCCCTTCTTCCTTGGTATTGGAGTTGACCTTAACAAGCATTGAGGGGTTTTTCATTCTGTATTAAGCTTCATCCATTTAGTGATACATGTTTTATTTTTTACTTTTAAACTCAGATTAAGAATGATAATGCCAAAACAGGATTTATGTGAAAATGAAAACGTGGAAAGGAAACTAAAAAGAAATTGTAAACATTTCCGGATAACCAGTGTAAATGGAAATAATCTGCTTTTTCAGTTAAACCAGGTTTTCTCCCTTACACTAAAGAGGTCAACATCAACTGATTAAGAGCAGTGCATTACACATATGAATTCCCCAGACAAAGCAAAAAACAAATACAATCCATACAATCCAAGCCACAGATCTGGAAGAAGCCTTGAGGATAAGTGCCTCAACTTCCAGTTCCACCTGAAACAATTGCCACAAGGCTTGTTGGTGCCTAAAGTAACATAAGTGCGATTTCTAAAGACCAAAATGAATTCTGCGGACCGAATCAAGTTCGGTAACTAGTTTCAAAACCGAGGGACCACACAGGAGAAGTGTCAGCAGTGACGGTAGGACTAGTAATCGTACATTTGCACGTCATAGTGAATGATAAGGCTCGTACACCTGAATGAGGGACTTCAAGTACATGGGTGACATGTTTGTTGATACTTTGTAGGCGACCATTAGTGACCTGAACTTAATGCTAACGGCAACAGGGCGCAGAGTGGAGAGTAATGAAAAGTGGAATGACGTGCTGTTTTGGCTGGTTGAAGACCAGACTGACGCAATTTTGACCATTTGAAGAGGGTTTGACTGTGCGTGCTAGCAGCCATGGACTTGAAAGATCTGAATTTTTTGCTAGTTTTCTGTCACAAAAAAATACGATGAAATGAATAGATGTGGACAGTATCTGATGTTAGTTAAAGTAATCTTGTTTCTGCTGCTGAGGTCAGAGAGGATTGCTTTAGCAAAACACATAGCCATATCATTAGAGCACTATGGGCATATTTCTAGTCTATAAAATGATTTTCTGTTAACAAAATTGCCTCATGTTCCTGTAGACAGGAGTCATAGAATATAAAGATAAGAGGTTACAGTGAAGCAATTACAGTCATCACTGTAAAAGAAAAGAATCTTGCCTGCATTATCACAGGAGCATGTGTCAAATGAATATGAACATTCAAAGCGAGTCCAAATTTAATGTCGAATTTATCAATGTAAAAGACAAGCAAAAGACTGAATTGTTTGTAAGGAAGTGATCTGCAATCAGCTGCTTGCACAGGCCTTTTTTTATTAAAGGAGAACATGCATGGCCTTTTCACAAAGATGCATGCAGCTGTGAAAAAATGCCTGTACAATATTTCTTTGGAAATCATTAAGGCTATCCTTAATGCTTTGCTGTAAAGAAAAGCAGCTATAGTTAACACTGTCGTTAGCCATCTTTATCTCTGGCTTTAAACGTTATATTAGACAAATATTAAGAACAGAAATGACCAAATAAATTGAAATACCAGCAGTCACCCATTGGTTTGCTCCTTTCTAAAGCGTATTTTATGTCTTCTTCTTTGCATCGCTCCTGCTGCTCGGTTTACTTTGGCAAAGGACATCACATTTTATTTTAGCTCAGAAGCTTTGGGTATTATCTAGAAAGGATTATCACATGATAGGATGCCGCAATGCTTTTTGCGACTCATGCAAATAAGCTAGGCCTACATGTCTGTTATTGACCAACTGTAGCTGCGTATTTGTAGGGAGATGTTTCACTGCTGGTTATAGATAAGGCAGCCAAATAAAGCTAAAGTTTTATTTAAACTACAACGATACTACATTGGTGATTTTTTGCATTATACCCGTAGCGTTCAAACATGACTGCCTGCAGCTGTTAAAGAGTACCTTTACAGCTCGAAACAGAGCAAGGCCTGCAGGAGCCCCCACATTTATGCATGTGTGTATTTAGAGGCCATTCAACGGTGCTCATTAGCATTCACTATAAAATGTTCCGTCTCAGCTGATAGTTTACTGTACAGCACACAGTAACAGGTTCAGGCTACAGTTAAGCCTAAACTGTCCACACAACAAAGACAGGTTTTCCTGCATGTTGCAGATGTTTAATTCAGAAACAAGGAAATCAAGGTTGTCTCTTTATGTTCACATCACTTGTGTGTGCATAAAGATGTCTCTTTATAAGGGGCTACAAATGAAACCTTGTTGTTGTTGTTGTAGATGCTGAAAACAACTCAGCAATTAACAAATAGGCAGCATCCACATGTTGTATTTTTTTTTTTAATCTTTTTTTGGTTTTCCAAAAGAAATAAAGTTTTGGTATTTTTATTTAAACTCTAAAATGTAGGGTTTCCAGGTTCAATTTAGATGTATCATTTAACGGTCGTAATGTTATTGATGTAAAAAAAAAAAAAACTACATACACACATTTGATGAATGGCAGTGGTGGATCATGTTGGTGAGCATGAATACTAGTACTCTTAACTGTCCTCATTCAAGCTGTAGAAAAGCAGTGAATGGTAATAGTAGCTCGTAGGCTAGTTTTTTTTTTTTTTTATTTTACCTTCAAGGCATTGATTTCCCTTTTATACTCCAGCGTAAAGACATGCTGCGCGTTGGAGGCTTTCATCCAGGTAGAAGTAGTGGTGCAGGTATTTCATCATGCCATGCCTCACTGCTGTTTGTCACAGAGTAACAAGCTTGGAAGTACAGTTGCTGCTGGGTTGGAAGGGAGCTTTTATCTGTCCAAGGATTCAGCATTCCCAGTTTATGTCACTTTGTCAAATCGTACATGGATGCATGTCCACATGTGGTTTCATTGTGATATTAGACGCTCTGCTTGTGCTTGTGGACAACTCCCTCACTGTTTCTGATTTGGCAATTACCTAGAGTTTGGTATCCAGGTGGCTGGCTAAGCATGCCTGTTGTGTCTACAGTTTAAGTCCCGATACAATACACCTGGCACTGTGCATGTGTGCAGACTCAGCAGAGTGAAACTAAACCGCTAATAGTGTCCATGGGAGAGTTTACATCCTCAAACATACAGTGATTTGGGAGCATAACATACTTAGAAATGTATATTATACATACATGTATATACAGGCTTTTATATGTACATTCACAGTGCTCAGCATAAGTGAATACACCCATGCTAAAGTTGATTTAAAAAGAGGAATTAAAAAAATCAGCTTTTGAAAATTGATCTTAATGCCTTAATTAGAAAAATTTGGAAAAATCCAGCCTTTAAGGACACCAATTTTCTTTGTGAATGAATAATGTATTGTAAATAAATACACATTCTTCCTTAAAATACAGGGGGCATAAGTCCGTACACCCCTAGGTTAAATCCCCATAGACTTAGACTAGTTAAAGAGACTTGAGTCCTTGAAAAGCACTATACAAATTCAATTTATTGTTATTATTATTATTATTATTATTATTATTATTATTATTATTATTATAGAGGCAGGCAGATTTTTATTTTTAAAGGCCAGTTATTTCATGGATCTAGGATACTATGCATCCTGATAAAGTTCCCTAACCCTTTGGAATTAAAATAGCCCCACATCATCACATACCCTTCACCATACCTAGAGATTGGCATGTGGTACTTTCCATAAGATCATCCCTCAATGCAAATCAAACCAGCTATTAGGCCAACTGAAAGTACCCCGTCGTATTTTTAAATCGCCAAATATTTGTATTGATCTCGGCCTTAAAAATCCTTTATCGGTCGGGCTCTAATATTACACCGTACAATTTGGCAAGAAGGACTGCAAGCTCTGCAGTGCTGCAGACAAGTAAACTGTGTAAAGGGTGAACTTCAAGTGAAATCTGGATCAACTGCGTTATGCGTGTGTTAGGGACATCTGTTTGTCTCTGGGCTTATGAACTCTTGTCATGTTGTGTGTATGGACAATACGTCTACAAGAGAGGCAGGTGTTCCTTGAAGCAGCCATCACTGCCTCTTAAGGTGATGTGTCATCAGCAAAGCAGTACCATCTAAAAAATCCCTCTGCAATCACCTACCACCTCTCACGTCCTCCGTTCTATTTGGCAAGGGCCCTGAAAAACAATCATCTCGGCCATGCACCACTGCTTCCCATTATCAGTCTCATTTACCTACATTTGTCTTTGCGTTTTTTTGCCTCCTCTCCGTCTTACTTCAATCTTGTCTTCCTTTAATTGTCCTTGTCTTCTTTTGTCCCTACCATTGTTTTGCTCTAGCTGTGTTCTGTGTGTGTTCTTCCCACCTTGCTCTCTTCCTGTATCTCAGTATTGCTCGTTCCTTTTTTCCACCCTGTTCATTGTCTCTTTACCCTCGTCCTCTCCTTCACATGGCAAAAACTCACAGAGCCACTCTCAAGTCTCAGCCCAATCTTCATTATCCGACTCCTTCATTTTATCTGCTAATAACCCATTCAACTTCACTATCTTAATCTGTGTTTACCCCTTTCTCCTAACCCGCATGCGCGCGCGCACACGCACACCCATACACCATCCTATAATCTATAATTGAATCCTCTCAGACCCAAGAGAGCTGCTCTTTTTAACACCACAGCTCTCCGTAACATGAATACACACACACACACACACACACACACACACACACACACACACACACACACACACACAAACACACACACACACACACACACACACACAGTTTCACTGCCTCGCTCTAACCCTGTGCACCATGCCTATAATGTTGTAACAGTAATGCCACTCTTTCTCTTCACTCACATTTAATTAGCTGGGCTGGTATCACACTGTGTGACTTTTGTGTCTTGACAAAGAGAGTGGAGGCTGGGAGGGCAGTTGGAAAAGGTGGTTGAGGCGCCAGTTGACTATATACATGCCTCTGAATGGACAATGCAAGGCTGCACACTAATTTTGGCTCAACTTGAGTGGGAATATTGTCTGAGGAGAACACACCAGCTTGCACAGTAACTGTGACCAGGGCATGTAATATTATCATCCCCATCTCCCCTAGAGACATAAATCTAATCGCAATGGCATTTTAGTCCCATTGACCTAAACGGAGCAACAAGGCCCTATAACAACAAATGTTCCACCTTCGTATAGTAGAGAATGATAATCAGGTCACCGCCGACCTACTTACCGTGGCCCACCTCAACACATGAGAAAAGCACTGCTTGAGGACAGTTTATTTTTGTGCATGCGCCAACAGTTTGAAGCAGCGTCAGTGTGTCTGTCTGCGCAGTTTATTGATCCAGGGGTCTGTCTGGGATGTGCTGCTAGGTATTACTAGCAACTCTCAGCCATTGTTGGATGTTATCATATCTCTTAACCTCCCCTCTCCCCATTGTCACTTGTACTCTCCCAGAGTTTGATTTTGAATTCAAAAGTACACTGTTAAATTTGTGTGTGTGTGCGCGCTTGCAACTTTGTCATTATCACAGTGTGTTTTTAAATGTTAATGTTTACACTTGTCTGCTTTATCGGCCTGTGGCGGGGAAGGAGTGCTTGTTTACAAGATGTTTTCGTTGGTCTAGACTAGTCTGAACTTCTCTTTTCTCACCTCCTCTCTTACCACGCCTGGCTGTTCCACATCTGCTGTGATCATTAAACTGTAATCATTAAAATGCTTTTTTAAAGACCCACAAATAGAAAGTTTAGCACTTTTAAACCCATTCTGGGTGTAACTTTGAATTTGTTTTACACCTTTTCATTTTACATTAGTTTTAATGTGTCTTGACTTTTAAATATGGTGAATCACAATGTAAACAAAGCTTTCAATGAGTTCAGATTAAAACATGTTCCACTGCAATTGAACATCATGTTATTATAACGGGATGTGCATCCTCTGTTTTGTTTTTTTTGGTTTCTAATGTCTTTGATAGACAAACCGTCGGTCTAGTTGTCTTATTTGATGTTGGAATTATATGGATATTCATAACAGACTCTGTTTCTCTCTTGTAGGTGAAATCGGTGAAGACAGGCTCTGTATTCTGGACTATTGGCTGCTGTCTCTCCTATTTCTACATGGTGAGAATAGTTCACACCCAAACATTGACACAAACACACTGGCTACACATTAACCATATACAAATTTGACTGCTCATTTTTTTTATCCCAATGAGAATTGTAAGTCAAAATCACTGACTTGTTCTCATCTTTTGATTTTTCTTTTTTTTTAAATTCTTGTTTACTCTGCTTTTTACACATTTATATTTTTTATTTGAAGTAAATATATGTGGTAGTATGTGCGTTTTGTATTTTGCTTGCGTTTTATTGTTTTACTGCTGTGCAATCAACTAGCCTTTGGAAACTGGTAATTGGTAATTTTCATCAGTTTCAGTTCTCATCAACCTCAATGACACTAAAGTATATTTAAAGCAAAAATTGCAGCATGTTTGCGCTGCCATAAAAATAATTCAACATAAGTGACAAGGGATTTTGTTACATGAAATATTACCATGTTTTGCAAGTGTCTTTTGTAAAGTAGCTTTGGGGCCTCATTTATAAAACTCTGCATCAGAAGTGGCGTACGGACGAAAAATGGGATGGGAGTACGCACAGAAATATTTGGATTTATAAAACTGTGCACACGCATGTCCTATGCCAGTTTCCATTTATAAATAAAAATTGACTCTGAATGTGGCGTAGCTTTGGCGACTTCATGTCACGCCCATAATTGCCCTTAAATAGTCAGTGACATGCCCCAAATTAATATTCCTACCGACATGTGCAGAGAGGAAAACAAAGCAAAGGACTTTCACTGAATGTGAAGTTGTAGTTCTTTTTAGAGAGGTGGAAAATATGTTTGGAGGGCACAGTGTGGGCATTACTAATGCCAAAAAAAGCTCTAGAGTGACAACCTGTTGCAGACCCAGTTAATGCCACCGCCTCAGAAGTAGGATCGTGGCCCAAATTAAAAAGAAATGGTCCGATATTAAAATTGATGCAAAAAACACCTAGGGCTACACAGAGAAAGTGTTTCTGCCATGGGACGCTGGAGCTGACCCCTCTTGAAGTGGGACAGGTGTCGGCACGACACCGGTACGGCGTGGTTTCTCAGTGCTCCTCTGTAACTCTGGGCCCAAAAGGCCACAGAGATCCAACAGGACAGCTCAAAACCAGCTATGAGGCCACTCCTCCTTGTTTGCAGGCAAGTCTTCTTGCTGTTGGTCTCCATTTGCCACATCTTCCAACAGTGCAAAGCCAGCCATTGTGCGTCATTACTAGGGCCCTATGAAATCAGTTTTATTTTTTTTCAAATTCCATTTTATTTAATTTTTTCAAATTCCGTGTTTTCGGATTTATTTGTAGCCCTTTCGGATTTGCTTGTTTTCTTTTCACTTCTAAGCACTATTGACCTTTAAAAACTCAGTGTCACTAACTCACAATTCAGCTTTTTTATTTAAACTGTTAATATATTCAGCAAAGCACATTCAAAATTACCTAAATAAAAGCTTTGGATGCTCACCTATAACAATGGTGAGGACACTGCGATCTCGGTTGTCGGAGGTTTTGTCGACAACAAAGATTTTCTTTCCACGGATCTCTTGCAGCACTTTTTGCATGTGCTGGTCAAAGACCCGCGGCAGGTGGCTCCGCCTGAGGCTGTTGGTGTTTTCTGGGAGTGGGCCTCCCTGCTTGCAATGTTTAACAGGAAATGGACATATCCTCTTCAGCACACATTGCAACAAAATGTAGGTAGACCTTTCTACGCTTGTTGTTTTTAAACTGAAAAATGAGAAGGAAGTAAAAACAAGTTTATTTAACGTCAACAAAATGTATGCAAATTCCGTGCGATTCTGCGTGTATGAGAGAATTCCGTTTTCATGCATAGATTCAATGATTCCATCCGCGTTTTCCGTGTCACGGAAATCATAGGGCCCTACATTACGCATGGAAGGCCTTTTTCTACAATCAATTTGAGTTTATCTAAAAAGCTAAAGGTGTCGGAATTAATCTAATTATAAATGACAAATAGTTCAAATAGAGTATGTAATTAGTAAAGCTTTCTATTGTACCTTTTCACAATGTTTTGTTTTTTTGTTTTGTTCACAAACATGCTTTACAACAAACAAAAATAAAACTATCTAAAGCCATAAAAATAAACACTGTATGTAAAACACTGATACTGTATATGATGACCATATTAAAATGTGCTCTGCCAGAGGGAGGCATCAAAAACAGAATTAGTGTAAACATTATTTGTCCTGTTTATCTATTATTCATGAGAATAAATTCCATAACATGCCAATATAATTACAGAACATTTGAGGGTTTTTTCAAAAATAATCATTTGAATTTACGATGGTATCTTGTTTTATTTTGTCTGTTTTTTTTTACCACAAATCTATCAAACGGGTTTCTGTAGGATATTAATTGTAAGAATGGCTTAGTGAATTCTTAATATCATCAATGAGAGGCAATATTTCAGTTTGTTTAACACAATGGTCTGTTTCACGTGTTTCATCCATCTGCCGTCAATGTCGCAGTTTGTCATCTCACCCGTTTCTGTGCGTACGCCTTGTCAGAGTGTCCGTGGAGGACCGCACATAGTTTATGTATTTGGAGGTAGTTAAAAATTCAGATCTGGTTCTTGATAATTAACCGTGCTACTAAGATGGTAGTGTTAGGGAGCATTGGTCCTCTGTCCAGCATTGACCTGGCAAGGCATGGAAAAAGAGGAGCAGTTTAGCCAGTGTTGTCTGCATTATTCATAAATTCAGGCACAAACCCATCAGGGGATTGATGAGAGAGATGAGATAAGAGGACGGCCTGGGCTCAATGCCGCAGTGACAGATTGTTTGTATGTGAGTGAGCCTGAGTGCCTATGAAAAGCTCCAGCTTCTTGCTCATTCCAGGCTAAATCTCTGTGGCCGGCAGTGAGACAGATATCAAATGAAACAGATTACCGAAATCCAGCTTCATCGATCACACTGGGCCACAGCGTTCGAGGGGGCATAGAGAGGATTGGAGAGAGAGAGGGGGGGGGTGATGGACAGATGAATAGAATAGGAGACAAAACGGAGAATGGAGACAGGCACGGACAAAAGGATAGAGAGAGAGATGTGGAAAGATACGGGGGGTATAGTGGACAGAGAGATGGAGAGAAACGCAGAATAAGACAGGAGAGAGAATATGCTGTGATGTGTAACTTCCACACTGCCCTCGTCAGAAGCAATGGGAACATGGACACCCTCTCTACCCCTCTCCTCAGCGATGTGATGTTGCTCTGTACTGTATCCGCAGCCCATCCACTGTTGCAGATGAGTCCTCTAGCAGTGAGTAGCAAACTAGGCTCGTATGTCTCCATCAACACCACCTACCTCCCGACCTCCCCCACTCATTTTGGTCCTTCACACAACGTGCTTCATCCACTCGTTGACCCACCCCTACTGTTTTTTATCACTTTACACTGTCATTTTAATCAGGATATGGCCGAGGCTACGTTTTCACGTGGGGCTTAATCAAATGTGACACTCGTAAAGCAGATATGGAGACAGAGAGGGACAGATCCCCTGCCTGGATTTTGGCATAATAATAGGGGAAAGGACAGAGAAGGACAAGATTAAGAAGAGGATCAGAGCATCAGGACCCTACTGATGGACAGGAGCCACAATAACCATTCTGGTAGCTATGCAACATCCTCCTTTCATCCCACCAAGAGTGAGGGTGGAGATTGGGGGTACAGACAGAGGACAGACCAAAAGCAAATGCACTGCTCATTCCCAAAGCTTTGACTTACTTTTCTCACTTTACCCTCCAATTTCCACTCTAGCAGAACAACATGTAACATCAGTGCATACCAAAAGCTCCTTTGCTTAATCAAGTATTGATTAAATCCCCTAAACACGTCGTCCGTCTGAGGCGCCGTCGGCCTTTATTTTAGCCGACCTGACATGTTCAGTCGGAGACAGGGCAGTCGGGACACACCCGGAAATGGCGAGCGGAAAGAGCATGACTAGAGTCTCTCAAAATCTGATGATCTTTAAAACTGACCTTTTGTTTATCTGAAATGAAGACAGATTCAGCAACTGCATGGCCTATTTCTTGCTTAAAATGTTTTCAGAAACACGTTTCAGTGAACTATTTTAATACAATATGAGATTGTATTCTGAACAAGCCGCCATGACAGTCTGGCTTTGAATTTCCGTAGAAAACCAACCCACGTGATGCGTTCGTCCAATCAGCTGCCGGTTTTCATTTTTTGGGCAACAATACAGATTAGCACCGCCTGCTGTTATGGAGATGTATTACATCTCGTCTTTTCGGTGTGTTCTGAGGCACTTTTTGGACCAACTCAGGGAGTTTCTGCCGACGGTTGGCTGTCTCATTGCTGTGTAACCGCCTTAAGATGTATCCTAATGACTTTGTCGAGGAATGCTATCATTGCTAAACTAAGATTGTGGACACTATACCTGCTGAATATCAGCATGTCATTGTTATTAGCATGCTTATGTTAGCTGCTGATGTTAGGTTACAGCCTCACAGAACTGCTAACATGGCTGTAGACTCTTAGTCTTGTTTTACTTCACCATCTAGAGTGAGATAATTGTGATAGGAGTACAATGTAAGCAGGAGTCTGGCCTATGCCCAAGGCTTAGCCCTGGAGCGATCACCATTTGACTCATATTGCAGGCATACGCACATACAGCCATGCTAACAGGGGAATCTAATGTAGATTCACAGAGCAGTCTGTTTTTATTGTCATCTTAAAGTGTTCTTAATGAACCAGAGAGGAACTGCTAGTTTTAAATATGGTACATTTGGCATACACTCACTCACTCACACACACAAAATCCTTGTAAAACCCTTCTCCCTTTTGCATGCTGTGTTCTCTATTTCCTCTTCAGAGTGGCACCGCGGTCATCAGATAAGCCGGGTATGAAATGCAGAGAGCGATAACCACTAAAAGACTTTACTTCAAACATTTTCTGATCTGTGGCTTGGGCAATGGGCTGGCCAATAGAACCATAATTTCAAATTCACACTCACTCACTCACTTTCCTTTGGTTATCGTGTTATGCATTCTTCTTTGCATGATCCTCTAATGTGACCAGACGGCCAGCTTCTAGGGCTGTGTACCGAATGTCGATCAACAATCCTATAAGTATCGAAACTGAGCTATTGAAATTGGCACCGGATCGAAAGATTTTGTACGATACCCAGCCCTACCAGCTTCTACCTTTCTTTTTTCCTCTGGTTAGTTGTGTGCTCTGCTGGCATCATCCAAAGACTTGAGAAGTAAATCTGAAATCAAGTTGTGTTGTAAGAGTTTGCTGAATAACAGATGCTGATACCACCTTTGTCATTTTGGGAACAGGGAGGAAAACGTTAACATATTTACAGATCTCTGAATTGTGAATACTTGTGGCTAGCATGCTAAACTAAGATGGTGAACATTATGCCTACTAAACATCAACATGTTAGCATTGTCATTGAGAGCATGTCACTATGTTGATGTTAGCATTTAGCACCACTGTAAGTACAGCGTCAGAGTTGCTTAGTGTTTAGAAACTGATATATTCAACTTGGTGCTAAATAACACTACATAGCAAACAAACATGGATGCTTTATGCCAGCTGAAGTATAGTGTTACTAAACCCTGCTTTAATACCAATTTGGTAAACAAATTATTAAACCCAAATGGCAAACTACTAATTATAGCTGTAGCACAATGGTAGTTACTTATTCATTTAGTATGTAAATTACACAAGTTGCCCTGAACACTTGCAAATAGTGACCATAGGAATTTTTCCAAAACACTATCTTCCGTCCCTCTCAAATGTCATTGGACCTCCTGCTTCTACCCAATTATGTGCCCAAAGGGGAAAAACCAACCTTCATTCATCTGAGTCAATAATGCAACTCAGTGATGCTAGAGAGCCTGACTTAGAGAATCAATAATTTAAAGAGGCTTTTTTTTAAATTAGGTTTACCAGATAAACACTGGTGTGGTTGGCATGTTTTTTGTTAATTAACACATGCCATGATTTAAGTGACAGGGTGAGATCTCGCCTTTGTGCCAGTTTTGACCAAATGCAGAGAAAGAGGGCTTTGAATTACACTGTCTGCACTCTTTCTCTTTTCCTCTTTCTGTTATCATACATACTCACTAGACCTTTAAAAATGTTTCAGTTTTACAGCAACAGAGCTAGTAGCACTGCACATTGTTTTGAGTGTTATTTTTAGTTACTTCCCAGCCAGTCAGCAACAGAGATTCGATCAGCTGCCTCTGTGTCAACACACAAAATGAGTCTTAAATTGAAGTCTTTTCTGGTAATCATTCAAGTTACACTTCTTCACGCCACTAATTGGCTGTCACCATCTGAGAGAACAGATGAAAACTACTGCCAAACGATAATGGCACCTAACCATTTAGCTACAGTAGGCATTTATTTAGGAGATTTCTTTTACTCTCTGCCTTAATTTAGCATGTTCATGTTTTTTTTTTTTTAATCAATTATAGATGATGTGCTCATTTTTCCTGTGATTGCTGAAGTATAATGAATGCTCTTTTTATCGTACAGAGCAGGTGCAATGGGGCTCTTTCTGACAAGCTGCTGTGAATAAAGGATCAAACAATTTTCGTACATGCAATCCCTTTTCCAACTTTTCAAACTTTCCTGTCTCGCTTTCTCTCAACACTTCGACTCTTTCTTTATGCTCTCCTCTCGGTCTGTCTAGTGCTCTCACTGTTTCCATTTGCCCTTTGCTGTAGTCAAATATTAGCAATTGAAAACTTCTCAGTGATGCTTTTGTAGAGTCGTTTTATAGCCCCCACATCCAGCGTTGTGATATTTAGCGGACTTCAAAAACGCTTAAGGTATAATTTTAGTGGAGCTTTTAAAGTTATTGGTGCATCTCACATTTTACATCTTACATGTAAAGTATGATTGCCTAGTTTTTATAGATTCTATATATACGTCAGGTTTTTATAGCTGTGCTTGTGTCTAATAGTGAAGAGGCAGTAAGATGGTTTTACATCCATTCTTGAATTTCTATTCAAGGTGTGTGTGGTGATTTTTCTGCAGGTGTCGTTTATATGTATGGATTGAATTGACTTTTTATTTAATTCAAATTGTGTTTGTGTGATTTCATGTTTATAGTCACATAATGCACATATATTCTGCTTTTACTTTTTTTATATACTGTATATTGGAGCTATGATGATTAGTCAAAAGCTATACTGTAGTACCTTTCAATCAGACTTTGGCAGACTTTTTAATCTGCACTTTGTATTGCATTTCCATATAGACCTTTTTAAAAGCAAGAAAGAATAAATAAATAAATACAACAAACACCTTCTGCATTGGGGGCTTATTTTGAATTGCTGACCCAACAACTTCAGCATATTGTCGCTGCTCTGTGATAAGTGTATCAGCTCTGTTTTCAGTTTTGTGACATGCATTTTTCCGATAATCTAACTGGTTTTTAAATGTATTTTTTAGCTTAAGTAACATGGGAAACCCTTTATGTCACAACAGGACTCTAGGTTTCGATTAGCTCCCGTCACTGAGGCAAACCTGACAACGGTCCTGCAAAGCAGATTTGTAGCTTTTTAACAGGAGGGCCTCGACTCAGCAGGGTTACCTTCTTTGAAAAAGAAAACAAAATGAAGAATAATTGATCATACGGGCCAGGTCTTTCTAAATGAAGACCGTTCCTAACAGGCTGACTGACATGTCTTTGTATGTGTGTTCCAGGTGTCAGCATGGGGAGGTTATGTGTTCATTATCAACCTGATTCCTCTGCATGTGTTTGTGCTGATGCTGATGCAACGCTACAGCAGAAGAGTCTACATCGGTAAGCTACGCTCACTCACGCACACACAATAACTTTTACTGTGTAACTTCCCCTACGTACATTAGTTTGAATGGAAGCTGGCAGTCTTTTCAGATCCTCTTCCATTGGAATTGAAATGTATGCAATAAACAGACAATGCACTACTCTTTTCTATGCGTCTCCCAACATCGTTGCCCAAGCATTTGACCCTGAAACGAGCTCAAATGCCCAGTCACGCCTGTGCTCATCTTCCACAACCGTAAGCATTCCATCATTGGGAGTGCAGACAGCCACACACCCACGCACCACTTAACAGTAAAAGCAGCCACCTGCTACCTGATCCTGTTTTATTTTTAAAATGTATTTATTTATTTATTTATTGTGCAAATACCAGAGGCAGAGCGCTGGTGAAGAGGATATGCTTGTTATTCTACTGAACATCCCAGTTCAACAGAGCACGTGGCAGCTCCAGCACATTATCTCTTGGCACAGAGAACTCAAGCTCAATACTGCAAACCCTCCACACAGCCGTCGTCAGCTTAGTCGCAAGCTCATGGCAGGCACTTCTGTTGAGGTCAAGAAAAATGATACCATGCCAAGTATCCTTTACACATGATTATATGCCCCACATACTGTAACTGCAAAGCACGGTCTTTGAGAGCTTTGAAAATAATTTATGGCCTCTTCACAGTGAGAGGGCCTTGACCTCCCTCTGCTCTTTCTCCAAATGGTTCTTCAAGAATACATTTCTAAGTTGACGATGCGTGGCTGGTTGATGAAGTATCCTCCTACCTTTTATTGTTCTTCAAATATGTCTGCAGCCAGAGCATCATTCAGCAACCTCATGCACCTTTTTTTTTTTTTTTTTTTTTTTAGCAAATGAGAAATATATTTGTAGACATGCTGTTGACAGAAAAGACATTGTCTTCAGGCTTGTCCTATTCATACCTGCAAACTAGTTGCTTTTTGGCGAAAATCGCCGTTTTGAATGGAAAAATGTCATCCGCGTGAATTGTGTAGATCCGAAGAGAACCTTTTTCAGCCCTTCTGAGTTTGCAGGTGTGTATATTCCTCACCTGCACTCCTCTTTACATCTTGCAGTTCCTCTTTTCAGAGCCAGGTGTCTCTAAGTCACTTCGAAGGAACATACAAATAGGAAAAAAAAGAAAACCCCAGTTTAATAAAATGCCTTGCAGTCTGTATTCCCTCACAATTCATCTCTCTCCCCGTCTTGAGTCAATAGCAGATGTGTGAGAAAGAGATAGCTGAGGGCGGCCACAACTACTTCAAAAACGAGGCACATCTTCAGGAAGAGTATGAAATGTTAATTAAGCTGGCGTGTCTGCGAATATGTTCCCCCCAGCTACGAAGGTAACTGTTCTCAGCACCGTCGTCTCACTCCAGGCCTCCCGCCACACTGCGTCGAGACAGCTCCCATTTTCTCAGCGATGACATTAGATTGGGTATTTTTTTATTTACTCACTCTGAGGTGTGTCAGTGAAAATCAATAGACTTTAAATACCTCTATTGATGTAGATTTCTCTTAGTAGGACCCAAACTGGAGTAGTGGGAAAGAAGGTTTTAGTAGTTCAATCGTTTATTTTGATTTCTTATCTGATCTACCCTCTCTTTCCTGTTTCTCTTCTCTCTTTACAGCGTACAGCACTTTCTACATTGTGGGTCTCGTACTGTCGATGCAGATCCCTTTTGTCGGCTTCCAGCCTATCAGGACCAGCGAGCACATGGCTGCTGCCGGTGAGTCCCACCCTCTCTACCTCCAAGGTAGCTGATCCTGCGAGCTTCTTGGAAGAACAAATTTCCTTTCTACAAAGTTTCAACATGAATGTCGTCTAGAGTGCAGTGATGAAGTCAGCATTTCTCGTATTAAGTTATGACTCATTCATACCTTTCTCCGCCAAATGTCAGTTTCTCACAAGTATGTGATAGCACAGCCCTCAACTTAACTGTTTGATTCACTCTTATTTCCTTCAATATACTACCTGCCCCTAACAAATTAAGCAACTAGTTTGCTAAATGCAATAATGCTTTTAGCAGCTATTAAAAAATCAGGTTGTTTAAAACATGACTACCAAATGAATGCCTCATGTAGCTCTGTGTCAGTTCAAAAATCAGTTGATGCAGGCTTAATGCTACATTTGTCTTTGCTAAAACAAAGACTTGATACAACCTTAAATTACAGTGACATTGATTGTATTTTAACACTTCATGATAGATACATACATACATACATACATACATACATACATACATACATACATACATACATACATACATACATACATACATACATACATTATTAAAGTGGTCTTACAAGGTGAAGCATCCTCACACAGGTTCATTTATTTTGGTTCACAGTTTGTTCAGCAGTGCAATACATAAAGTACCTGAGCAGACTGTCTGGGTTTTATACAAGGACATATTGATACAATGCAGAGATTGCAGAATTCATGTCAACCTCCACCAACCTGCCCTGACACTGCCAACAAATTTATGCTGCAACACAAGGGCAAGGCTGATTGCTGAAGTTCATGTATTAAAGGTGTGACTTTGTATACGCCATTTGCTTGTTATCCAAAGCACCTTACTGTACAGTACCGTGGATGTATACACTTTAAGATTGATTGGCTGCAGCGGGGATGGAATCCCCCTGCGCTGACCGTGTTAGTCATGCTCTGTGTAGAAGGAAAAAGGACCTTCTCAGAATATATTTACAAAATAGAAATAAGTAAGCGACTTCACAAGCCACCCATATGGGTTTAGCACTTTTAAGTACTTTTCATTTTGGCTTGCCGGGTAGTTTATTGCCGAGTTTGTTCATTTTTGCCACTCGAGTGGGCCCATCTGCTGACCGCACGGATGGGTGCGTATTGTATGTATGTGCATGATTCTGTTGTTCATTTACATCCAGATTGGGAGAGGACATCATTGGCAGCTTAAAGAAGACGAGCAGCACCTTTTTTATTGAGGATTTTCTTAACACTACAGCAGGCTTTACGTTGAAGTGTCCCTGTATTACAGTGTCTCTTCAACACAAACCGCATTATTAGAGGCTTTGAAAAGAATCCACCACCAAACATCATCTCTGCCTCTCTCGGTTTTTACGTTGCTGGGGTAGCAGCTGCTCAGAACATCTGGTGGTAGCATACAGGGAGCACGGTGGGAGACAGGAAGAGAGTGACAGAGCCGTGGACCTGTCGGTACCGCTGGGATTTCAGCCCTTGAGGCAGGGTGGCATAAACTGACAAGCGTGTTAGCTCCATGACGGCTCACTAGGAGACAGACAGGGGCTTAACCTTGGAAATGGGTGAGACCTGACTGGGGCGGTGGTCGTGCTAGCGGGAGGAGTAGGGTGATTTCACACAAGATTTGTCAAAGGATGGGTGGTGATGAAAGGGAGGTAAAGCAGGCCTCTTATGATTTAAAAAAAAAAACACAGACACAGAAAGAAGTATGACTGAAGGGGCTGCAAAAATAAAGACAAGGCAAGGGAAAGCGACAGTATTCACACACATTTGAATCATGCATTTGAAATCTGTTTTTCCGCAGTATTTGTCTTTCCCATCTGCATGAACAGCCAAAGGGGCTATCGCAAACTGCTTTGTCGTGAATTCTGCCAAACTGACAGCGGCGCTTCTTAACCACGTAAACCTGCTATGTACCCAGCAGGAGGCAACATAAATCGCAGTGAGTTTCCTACGTGTGTTTGCTTATTCTGTTGTTTGTCTGTGGCTTCTTTCTCAGGTGTGTTTGCACTTCTCCAAGCCTATGCCTTCCTGCAGTACCTGAAGGACAGGCTGACCAGACAGGAGTTCCAGACACTTTTCTTCCTCGGAGTCTCTCTTGCTGCTGGCGTGGTCTTCCTCACTGTGATCTATCTCACATACACAGGTCTGTATGTCTGCTCACATGATTTCAGTTTTATATAGTTGTAAACCATCTCATTTATTGTATTTTTTTTGTCCAATTGATTAGTTTTTAATAGGGCTGAACATTGTTACTTTTATGGCACCGGAAAAAAAATTGTATTTATCTTTCC
The DNA here is from genome assembly GCF_004354835.1 of Perca flavescens. NCBI lineage: Eukaryota > Metazoa > Chordata > Actinopteri > Perciformes > Percidae > Perca > Perca flavescens. The sequence goes on along the minus strand of NC_041344.1, from coordinate 13,426,986 downwards.
GTGCCAAATTTCGGTTCTAAAAGCGTCTGAGCGCGTCAGCGCAAGCTTATCTGTCCTCTCTGCATATCGACACAGAGCGGAGCTCCGACACACACACACACACACACACACACACACACACACACAGGTGCGGACGGAGTAAACGGTCTGCAGTTTTGTTGAAGTCACAGAGAGTCACGGTTGGTTTCAAGTGTGGTTACAGTTTTTCAAAACTTTACGCAGACAGCGTTTGCTGCGATATGATCTTTATGGCGAGCCAAAAGCGGTCGCAGTGCTGTTGACGTTACACTTCCTCTTAGAAAAGCAGGCACAACAGTGGTTTCTCTGCCCTGATGACTGACTGACAGGCTGAGCTTGCAAGGCACTTTTAATAATTTAAAGTTACTCTGAGTGAGCAGTTGTACCAGAATTTTTTAATTTTGATAACTGTTTTGATTCACAATTAAGGTGGAAAATAAAAGCTTTGTGTTTAATGTATTTTTGTTGATGTTGAAATGGATTTTAAAACATATGTTATCGAAAAAAGTATCATTAGGAACCGGCATCAAAACTGAGATATTGAAATTGACACCGGATCGAAAGATTTTGAACGATACCCAGCCCTAGTTTGTAAAGTACTTTTCACTGTCATTGTAAATTAAATGTCTTCAATGTGTTATACTGTTAGTGGGACAAAACAAGCAAATTGAAGACACTGGGAAATGGTGTCTGAATTAGTTGAAAAAGTAACCAATCGATTCATTTATAAAAAAAGAATAATTAGTTGTAGTGCCCTTTGAAAGCAGTTATCACTCGAACCAGTAGCATGGCTTGATAAATGAGGGAATTTCTCATTAATAAATATACATATTACTGGACATAAACAAACCGCTAATCCAGTATGCATTTGTATAGGTTATAAACAACGGAAATGCCTGCCCAATCCAGGAAATATAACAGTTGAGTCTCCCAAATGCAACCAGAATATTCTTGTGAATGTCAACACATAAACCCCAAAATAAGAACATTCTTTGTATTGCAGTTGCACTTGGGAATCCGACAGAAGAAAAATGGCAAATGTATGAGGCGCTGTTATGTAGTAAAGTTGGTGAAGATAAGCGGTTCCGTGTTACTGTGGCAGACCATCTACCCATAAGGATGTGTCAAAGCCAAGCTACTGCCAACCAAAAACTACATTTAGTATGTCCTGGATTCATTTCCTAGTGCAGTCTTGTGTATCAGTGTCAAGATCAGTTATCATAATATAACATTCAAATTATAGTTTTATACTCAAGTGGTAATGTGTTTAGCCCCACTGGTTTGTCTGTTTATTAGCATAATATGTAAGAAATTATCCAGAATTTGGCTGAGATTTGGTGGACAGATAGCCTTTTGTGCAAGGATCAGTTGACAAGACTTTTTGATGATGATGCAGGCATTTTAGATTTAGTTTTCTTTATTTAGCCAGAAGTTACGTTATGTTCATACACTATCCCACGATGGTCTGACCTCCAGGCCTCCCCAGTGGGCTGCTAATTAGCATTTGGTTTGTCAGAAAATTAAACCTGGAGGGCAAATGATAAACAAATATAAACTGATGATAAGTTGGAGAGCTGTTTAGCGTTTGTGGAGGATTGTGCCTTTTTGTGGAATTATAGATGTGGTGTTTTTGACTTGCCTGGCTGAACCCTGATGCGCACAGCCAGCTGCTTAAACTTTGTCCTTTTTTTTTTTTCTCATTATTTTCAGCTCTGCGTGCGTTTGTGGCCACAAGGTTTCAGACCTTTTAAAAAGGTTGCCTCCTTGCTATTTATTGCATTTATTTTTCTACTGCTGAAGTGTTCAGATTAATGATGAGATTAAAACTTATTTGAAACTGGCTTTCCCTCCTGGTATAGTTTACTGTGTAAGAAAAGAGTGTACTTATCCCTTTAGTCTGCGTATGCGCACCTTTTCTGCAGTGTGTAATGAGCCTTAAAGCAAGTTTTTTTTTTTTTTTTTTTTTTTTTTTTACCAAACAGCTGATTATTTACTTTCCTTAACCAATAATAAACAACAAACCAGATTATGTTTTTAACACTGCAGTCACACCTTTTGCCCAGTGTGAAGAGATTGTGGCACATCACATCTACAGTAATATTGGCATCTTTAGATTGGTTGCCTGCCTGCCGAAGTCTCGTGAGGATCCAGACTTCAACCGCTGTCTGGTAAACGTTGCCTGTCATGCTATCTGAATTGAGCAGTGTGGGAGTCAGTGACATGCCAGTTTTTTTGTGAAACTGCGCATGTCCATCTCTAGTCTGTCAGACTTTTTCATCTCATAAGAATCTCTGCAACAGAGTAGCTGGGTAGGTTTCCTCAGTGTCTTGAACACGGAGCCAAGTATTGATCGGTTAAATCAGTGTCATCCTTTAAATCACCTCTCAAAATAACTTTATCTCACTTTTACTGCTTTCTCATATTCTTTTCTTGCCTGCTTTGGTTCAGTGCTTTGTGACATCTTACTTTGAAAGTACTCCTTTTTTTTTTTTTTTTTTTTTTTTTTTTAACCAAGGTAGTGGTAATTATTTCATAATTATTATTAAGTGCATTAGACGCAATCTCTTTTAAAGGTCCCATGGACATGGTGCTCTTTGGATGCTTTTATATAGACCTTAGTGATCCCCTAATACTGTATCTGAAGTCTCTTTCCCGAAAATTCTGCCTTGGTGCAGAATTACAGCCACTAGAGCCCGTCCCACAATGAGCTTTCCTTAGTATGTGCCATTTCTGTGTCTGTAGCTATAGAGGAGGAGAGAGGGGGGGGCAAGGTGGAGGGGGGGGGTGTGGCCTTGACCAACTGCCACTGTTTGAAAGCCATGATGTCTGTCTCTTTCTCATGGGTGGGCCAAATTCTCTGGGCGGGCAAAGCAGAGAAAGAGGAGGTAATCTTGCTCCTTATGACTTCATAAGGAGCAAGATTCCAGATCGGCCCATCTGAGCTTTCATTTTCTCAAAGGCAGAGCAAGATACCCAGGGCTCGGTTTACACCTATCACCATTTCTAGCCACTGGGGGTCCATAGGCAGGCTGGGGGAACTCATATTAATGTTAAAAAACCTCATAAAGTGAAATTTTCATGCCATGGGGCCTGTAAAGAGCATCAAAGGACAGGACACAACTACAGTACATGTTGGTGCAAACGTCACAACATTGGAAATATGGGATTTAGGTTTTTGTTTGTGTTGTCTACGCACAGGTGATTGTGTGTGAGCGGTTTTGAGAGCCCCTAGGCAACAGTTCAGAGCTGAAATGTATTCCACATCAAAGCATAACCAACATAAGACATTTATATGCATGCATAAAATGCACTGTGCAGTCTAATTTCCAGCTTAAATGGTTTCAGTTACATTTATAAACAAGTCAATTCCAGTAATTAAGTACCATCAATAGAATACATTTTCAGGATTGACAAGTTCTGGTCTGAGGTTTTTCTTGGTTTTAAACCACAGTTGATAGAAAAATGTACTTTATACTGTTTAGTTGCTGGGCTACATATGCATGTTATTGAAGGCCCTGAAAACCCTTTTCTCTATTATTACTATACAGGGCCAGATTAAGATTTTCTGTGTAAGTAAGAACCGTTTTGGTTATTCAACATCAGATCTCATTGTTTTTATTTCTCTGTATTCTTCTCACTGGTTTAAAGTAGGTGGCCCAAATGGTGTTCAGCAACATAGTAATCAAAAAAGGGTTGTTTGCCTGTGGTGCCAGCATTGTCAAAGCCACACCACACAGTCCTGATTAAAACCAGTAGTTTTTTTTTACTCTGTTAAAGTGCCCTTTGAAGTTTTTTAGTAAACAAACAAAAGTTATATTTACATTAAGTCTTTCATCAAAATGCACTGTGTATCCTTGAGGCAGTGTAACTCTAGATTAGTCTTGGTCTTAAGACCACTTTTTGAGTGTCTCGGGCTTGAATAAAGAGTATTCAGCATTTCATTTCAAGACCGGTCAAAACCAAACCGGCAGGGATATTGCTAAATTGCCTCTGAGATTGTCAGATTTCTGGGTTAACATCATACTTGTGATTGGATGTAAAACTCAAATGCAACCAATAACTTGACTCATTTCTAATTTGAAATTTTGTTACTGTTAATCACTTCTCCCAGACCCTTTAACACGCACTCCCAAGATAGTGAATGCAGGAAACCGGAGAAGAAGCTCTGGCTGTCTGGTCTGGTCTCGGTCTTGACTCGGTCTCAACCCCTCAAAGTCTCACTCTCGTCTCGGTCTCTATACACTCTGGTCTTGATGATGACTTGGTTTAGTTGGTCTTGACTACAACACTGCCTTGAGGTCCAACAAACATACTGGATGCATTACATGTCGTTTACGTCCACGTTTGCTCTTCTTCTTCACTACTGTTGGTGCATTGCTGCATTTTATTTTGGCACAGTACGGCCACCAACTGTCAGCAGAGTATTGTGCAACTGACGGCAGGATGTAAATGTGTTTCTTTTTGCATGTGCACACAAACCAAGACTAAAACATAATTGTGTTGTTCCTAGTGGTCAATAACTCCACAGGGTTCCTTTGCACGCCTAAATACATAAAAAGCTAAGAAGTTTTTTTTTTTTTTTTTACTTCCCCTTGATTGCTTATTTAGTCATGAATATTTATTGTGATGGAGAAATGCCTAAGATCAGAAACAAACATTGTAAGAGGCTTCGAACAAGTAGATCTGCATTCCCACCTTATACAGTATATTTCAGTTTTGTTTTACACAGTGAACATTGTAACGGTACTATATTATACACTATCCTCGGGCTACCTTTGCTACTTGTACACATTTTTCTATGCCTTTGGGTCAGATAGTGTTAGCCATTTTATTTATTCAAAGCTGCACAGTCAGCTTGCGTTTGCTTTATAAATAAGAACATTTGGTTGTAGCAAAGGACAATCTAATGAAAATATTTTAGTACATTTTCCTGTGTCTAACAACCGTTATCTCATATTACATAAACATAATTCCACAAACTTCCTGGCTACACGCCTACCAGCTGTCCTTGTATTTCAAAACGGAAAAGGAAAGTATAAAAATACCAATGTTATTTATTTCTGGATTAATTTGTCTTTTCTTTCCCTAGGATACATAGCTCCGTGGAGTGGCCGTTTCTACTCTCTCTGGGACACCGGGTAAGCTCTGCTGACCTTCACACTCTCACTGTCGATGGAACACTTGTTCAATCGAGTGTGTGTTTTCTAAAACTGCTATAACCCCCTGCACCATCCCAGAGGGGAAAACCGTACAGCACAGGCTCTGTGTTAAACTATTGTCTTACTTCCAAACAGCACCAGGCAGCCTGTGCTCTCCAAATGCACTGCAACGCGTTTGGTATTTCAGCACACCCAATCAATTCTCTCCTACCCCCCCTGTTTGCTGACTAAAGCAGTATAGGATAGTTTTTTTTTTCCCCCTCTGGAGGCTAATACTAATTCCTTAATGTGCTGTGTGTTTTCTCTTTTCCCAGCTGTTATCACAAAACACTTTAGAGAGAAATATTTAAAATCATATAGAAACTGCTGTGTAAAAGCAATAATGAATAACGAGGAAACACACAGATACCAAAAACTAACCGCAAAAAAAAGAACATTACTCATTGTCAGTGCTAAATTTGTTCATATTTTACTATACCCATGCCGGGGAGGTTAATTCTGTTTTTTTCCCCCTCATCGTTCTGGAGTTAATCAGGAGGATCTATTGTATAATTTGTCTCAACACTCCCAATGTGCACAACCTAACATGAATTTTATCCTGTCTCTCTCTCCCTCTTTCTGTCCTCCTCCCATCACCCTCTCTCCCCCTTTCCTCAGCTATGCTAAGATCCACATCCCCATCATAGCGTCCGTGTCGGAGCACCAGCCGACGACGTGGGTTTCCTTCTTCTTCGATCTCCACATCTTGGTCTGCACATTCCCAGCAGGCCTCTGGTTCTGTATCAAGAACATCAATGATGAACGAGTGTTTGGTAGGAACATTATATTTAAATAACAGTGTCATGGATGGCAATATCAGTCGTCCATCCTTCCACTTAAGTCCAGACTGAAATGTCTCAACATCTATTGGATTGATGGCCATTAAATGTGGTACAGACCTTCATGTTCCCCTCAGGATGAATTATAATAACTTTGGTGATCCTCTGACTTTTCATCTAGCTCTATCATCAGGTCAAAAAAAAATAATTTGTCCATTTCTTTTTGGTCATTTTGATGCTAATCAGCAAATATTAACATGGTAAACCTATATGGGGAATACAATAGATATTAAACCTAATTAACTTAAAATGAAAGGGAAAGATAGCATTGTCATTGTTAACGTGTTGCATTCTGACGTTGAGCATTTAGTTCAAAGTACCAACACTGTGCTTCCTGAAACATAATATAAATAAAGTTTATCATAAGTCCAATAAACCTTAAAACTAGTGTTACACGATATAAGGACAATATCTTATTCCGAATATCTTTTTAATGATAACCACAATTACAATATAATTTACAATATATTGGAGGGAATGATCATATTTTAATCATTATTCTCATTTTCATTGAAAAATATATTAAAATGATCATTGGTGTGATTGCTGCAAGGATCCGTACCAATCAAAGATTTTTTTCTTAAGTATGTAGAACATGACTTGTAGGCCAGGACATCTCTGCAGCACCACAATACTTAATTTAGAATGGTATTTTGACATATTATTTGCCTTTTACCCCCTTGCAATATTGGATTTAAAACTGCAAGTAATTGTTCAGCCCTACTTAAAACAAAGTGTAGCGATAAGAAGACTTCTCCCTGGATCTGTATGAATGCCTCCTTACGATACATCCTCATCAGTACAGTATCTCCTTTGTCTCCAATATTGTGATGCACGCTCAGCTTTCCATCTGCCTGAAAGAAAAGCATTGAGGGGGACAAGTCAAACAAAACTTTTTTTGTTCAGCCAAAATCAAGGACAGAGAACCTTTGAGCGCTAGAAACGGTCCTTCAGCAGCCCCTTTCTCCCTCAGACCTAATCAGCCAATTACAGCTATTGATTAGCCATGCACCTGTTGAGCAGGGTCGGCACTTTTCAAGGACGGGAAGCAACCAGCGCTCTCTCCACTCAGAGTTTGAGCTCTGCAGCTCCAACATAGACTGATTATGCTGAGTTACAACTCAATTTCTCCTTTTCATGTCTTTATCTCCTTCTCACTCTGCCTCATTTCCTCTGTCCTTTACATTCGCACGGTCTTTCTCCTTGTCTGACCTTTGTCTACTTTGTTCTCCCTCTCTCCCCACACCCCACCTCTCCCACCCACCACCTTCTTTTTCTATTCCCTTCCAGTGGCCCTGTATGCCATCAGCGCAGTCTATTTTGCTGGCGTGATGGTGCGCCTGATGCTGACACTGACTCCAGTGGTGTGCATGCTATCGGCAGTGGCATTCTCCAGTGTCTTTGAGCATTACATGGGAGATGACACGAAGAGGGAGAAACCGCCCGCCGAAGACAGCAGCGACGAGGACGACAAGAGGAATTCTGGGAATCTTTATGACAAGGTCAAGGCAGGACAGAATGATTGTCGAAATTTGCATCAAAAAAGAAAAGACTAAACAGTCACTGAGATATTTTGCTGAGGTGACTTTACACACCTCTTGCAGTTTGAATTTTTCATTTGCATGTCTGTCAGCTTCAGTTACTCCCCACCAGTTTGGGTAAACTGTGATTCAACTGTGATTCAGCTGCAACTCTTTGATGCTGTTGCCATAATTTTATCGGTCTCACTCAGCTCTGTTAAATGTGGATCTGACTGCCCTCACTGTTGAGCCAAACTGTGGCTTTCTCATCATTTCACCTGGTACCAACACATATCCAGTATGTGAAGTGTTGCTCACATAACCTTTTAGTTTGTGTCACAATTTTGTCATATTGACAAAATGCTTCAAAAATTACACATTTTTGTTGGACGTGTGCTTATGGTTACACATCATTGCTGTCCTGCGCTGGTGGATAAAATGCAGTGATAGACATTTTGCTGTTAATAGAGGCTGTATAAAAATTGCACACAATGTGACATTGTACATGTAAGACCGGCATTTACTTTTTCTTTTATCAAGCAATTGATCCAATGACATCAACCTATCATGTTCATGGGGAAGTTTAGTGTTAAAGGCTTTGTTCACTAACTGATTTTGTCCCTTATATTAGTTAAAGATGTAGTTTAACTTTATTTTTTGCTGCTTCTCCCTGTTAAGTTCTGACGCTGGGGACCTAAAGCAGACCTGTCCCAGACGACCTGAGAGGTCTGGGTGGTTCATAGTGTAGCAGCAGATCAGAAATGTATTTTGGATTTATAAACCAGCAAAAGTATTTTGAAATCAATTCTTTGAGGGACAGGAAGCCAGTGCAAAATGAGTCTGAGTAAGTAATTGGAGGTGCTGGTAAAGACAAATGTTCACATTATGCAGATTTCCTTCCTCTCCAGAGTTTTTATAGCCTCAACAATTCTCTGCTGCTATTGTGAAATGATATTAACTTATCACAAGGACCATCTCACAATCCTTAGTGATGCATTACGCAGTACAGAAAACTTGAAGATGCTGTGAGATACATGTTCTATTAGTTCATTAAATAATGTATTCCACTCAATAATTCATCTCCCTGGACTGCTGCAGACTTTTCCGGTCCCTCATAGTAGTATCTGTCTCCCCCTGCAGGCTGGTAAGGTGCGCAAACATGTGTCCGAACAGGAGAAGGCAGAGGAGGGTTTGGGCCCAAACATCAAGTCCATTGTCACCATGCTCATGTTGATGCTGCTGATGATGTTCGCCGTCCACTGCACCTGGGTGACCAGCAACGCCTACTCCAGTCCCAGTGTGGTGCTCGCCTCGTACAACCACGACGGGTACAAATTACACATCCACACCTGTTGTAATGTCTAAATGGATGTTAAATAACCGCAGAGGCAAGCCTTGAGTAATAGTTTATAATGCAAGAATGGATTGCTCAATCTTGCATGCAAATGAGCACATGTATGTGAGTATGCACAAACGTAGAGCGGCAGGATAGGAGCTCATGTATATTTCGTAAGAGGTTTACGGAAATATTGATATGTGCACCTATAGGCTTTAATGTGATTGCTTAACTTATTGTTTCTAGGTCGCACATCTGTGGACCATTTCTGAATTTACAAAAAGCTGATATAATATTCTCTCTGAGATTCTTTACAGGCATAATTATTTTCTTGATGCATTAGGGAGGACATATTGAAGGCTAAGACTAAATGGTATATGCAAGTCCTCATACATATATTAATGGTACCACAGCAGTTCTCAGACAATGGTTTTAGCTGTGCCACTGGGAGCAGCATAGCTGTCACTCTGCTCTTTTCTCTTGCACAAACCCACACACTCACGAATAAAGACACACACACACACACACACACACACACACACACACACACACACACACAAAAATATGATTGCCATACCTACGGTTAATTGGTTGCCTGGCTTTATGTCTGCTCCGCGAGGTAAATTTAGGACATGAACGTTCAAAGTGTGAGGTGTTTTTTTAACCCTCAGTTTATTATGCATGGATGGTTTATTTCCAGCTGTCGTTGCCCTTCTGATTCAAAGTCTTAACTGAAATATTAATAACCTCCGCAGCCATATGCCTGTCAACGATGTTACCTGACAATCTTATTTTCCTTGTTAGGACGCGTAACATCCTGGATGACTTCAGGGAGGCCTACTACTGGCTGAGACAGAATACGGACGAGCATGCACGCGTCATGTCCTGGTGGGACTACGGTTACCAGATAGCCGGCATGGCCAACAGGACCACACTAGTAGATAATAACACGTGGAACAACAGTCATATAGCACTGGTGAGCCTTCTGTCCGCTTTTCTCATGTCTGTCTTATTCTGTCTTTGTTAGCTTGCTGTTTTCATTCATACACATACAGAGAAACAAAAGATTTCTTCTAGCAGCCACTGGACAAATAGTGAGCTCTTGAGTGAATTATTTATGTAGTCTAAAACCGCTCCTTCCAACTAGCCAGATTATCTTGTTTGCTTAAACTTTTCCCATTTGAATTTACACTGCAGGGGGATTTCAGTTAATTGCTGTCAGATTCTGTGGGTTTGACTTGTGTTTTTTCTCTCTACTGCTGAATGTTAAGGAAAGTTTTTGTCTTCAAGTTAAGTCTGTTAAAGCCCTCTAGCTTTCTTCTCTCTTCCTTTCTACTTGCTGCCTGTTGTCTCTTCAGCATCTATCCACAGGACATGTAATTACAGAGAATACAAGATGGATGTCTGTTTTAATAATTCCTGTTTTTTCTTTTGTGTGCCATTGCTGTATTGAAGCATTGTGTCTTGCTGAACAGAGGAAACTCCAATTAAAGTACTACTTTTCATTATTCAACGCTGTTTTTAGGTGGGGAAAGCCATGTCGTCCAATGAGAGCGCTGCCTACAAAATCATGAGGTCGCTGGATGTGGACTACGTGCTGATTATCTTCGGAGGTGTAATCGGCTACTCAGGAGACGATATTAACAAGTTCCTGTGGATGGTGAGGATAGCGGAGGGAGAGCACCCCAAGGACATCAGGGTGAGTGTGACACCTGCCTGTCACTGCAGCTATTCTCCTGGAAATCTTTTAGCAAGCACTTACACAGTGAAATCAATGTTTCCTCTTCACTCTTTACACTCTCACTCTAAGGACAGACTGTTACTTTGAGGCACATCCTGAACAGCAACTTTTTGTTATTGCAAGAAAATATCACATTCTGTTTTTTCAGTTTAAAAAAGAAAACGTATTCAGTAGGTTTACATGCACTCAAGGAACCAGAATATCTAGGTATGCACGTATTTACATGCTGGTTACCACAAACTTGCGTATATATTTAGACTTTCAGAGGTTACTTGTGTTTGTTTCAGTTTTAGCTGGACTCAAGCATTGTTTTGAATACGAGAATCATCTTTCCTAGCATACATCTTCTGTCACAGCAGTACTTTACCTGTCTAGTGAAATTTAGCTATTGATCTAATTCTGCAGCAGTCGATCACTATCCATTGTCCCTCTTAAACAAACAAAGAAATATCTCATTAGGATTAAATCGTCCCTGAATGATTTTTATCAACCTTTATCATCATCATCTCCAGTCAGTGAGTTCTACTAAATGACCTAACTATCATTTTCTGGACCTTATCCTCCCACACCTTCATCCTTGTCTTCTTTAGGAGAGCGACTACTTCACCCCTCAGGGAGAGTTCAGAGTGGACAAAGCCGGTTCACCAACTCTGCTCAACTGCCTCATGTACAAGATGTCCTATTACCGATTTGGTGAAATGCAGGTGAGTAGAGATTTTCTGGCCAACGGCCCAAACCAAGTAACAACAACCAAAAACTCCACTCTGCAGGTCTTTTGATTATTTTTTTCTTTTTCCTCTCCAGGTGAGGTCAGGGCTAGCGAGAAACTCTGAATATAAAGAGATTGGGTGGGGCTTATGATCCACTTTGTAGGTATAAATAATGAGTTCCAGCTCTGTGCAAAGATCATAAAGAAACAAGCAGTTGCCATTGCCGAAGAAGTAAAAAGTACTGCTACCGTATTTTATGCAGCTTTACCAGAGAATAACAAGCAGCTTCCGCCACTAAAGGTGTAAAACTTCTTGCTACTGTATCTTAAAAGCAGAGCGGGCTGACAGAAGGGAAGAAGAGGATTTAAGGAGAGCTCCTGAGGTTGGGAGAGGGGGGTGTTTTGGGGGGAAAATAGGATGGAGGAGAAAAATGAAGGATTGGCGGAAGCTTTCGAATGGGCCATGGCCACTTCTGGCAGAGGAGAGATGAGAGGGGTACTTCTTGCCAGGTGCTTACATCCCTGCTGTAGATGCAGCCCGGCCAACGGCTCCGCAAAGAATCAATGCAGCCGCCGTGCGTGGACAGACAGCCAAAACCGTTTGTGGCTCACAGTGCTGTTTCAGGATAAAGAGATGGAGAGACTGAGGCACAGGAGGAGATGGAGGACAGAAGGGAATGAGCCCGGCAAGGGAAGAAAGAAGAGTAGGGAAGATGACGTTTATAGAAACGGGATGTGACAAGAGGGAACGGAAGCTTAGAGGACTTTATGGAAAAGACAATAAGCGGATAGTTGAGGATGCAGTTTGTAGCGGTGAATGGAGATTAAAGGATAACACTGACAATGCATAATACAGTACAGAATAAAAAGTATGTAATGAATAGAACCAAACCGTGGACTTCATATCTCCCAAAAAACCAAACTCATTTATCTCTTTTTCTTCACATTTAAATCATACATACACAGTGAGAGACTAAACTATTGTGACTAATAATAATTTAATATTTCAGTCTGTCCTCTGAAGCAGCCTGAAGGCATAAACGAGATGCCAAGGTGTTCTGTAGATGGGAACGTGGAGCCCAAAGGGAGAGTGAGAGTGGAGACTGAAAAGAAAGGAAAACTACAGAGACAGAGGGCAGGTAGAGAGTAACTTTGAGAATAGAGGTGACAAGGGTAAATCAAATGTGAAAAGGACACAGTAAGGGCTTTATAATTTGAATAATGGGAACGAGGTTGTGAGTGGTTCATACAAAGTTTCTTGTAATAGCTGTCAAAGGGCTATCAGACCTTTTTGTTTTTCTATTATATTATTATTTGTTAAGTACGGAGTTCGCTGAGATGAAACTAATGACACTCAAATATGACCCTGGTTAGCCTAGCATACAAACTGGAAACAAGGGGGGAAAAGCTAGCCTAGGTTCTGTCCAAAGGTAAAGCTCACTAATTAACACGTATTGTTTCTTTATTAAAACTGTAAAAAGTGTAAAAATGTGCTAGACTGGTTTTGACTTTACTTTTATACAGAGCCAGGTTAGCTGTTTCCCCGTTTCCAGTCTTTATGGTAATGCTAAGCTAACCGCCTACCTTCATATCCAATATACAGATATGAGAGTGGTGTCAATCCTCTCATGAATAAACTATTTCTTTAAACCAAAGAACTATTTGGCAAGCAACATTTTATCCAGACACACAGCTAGCTGCTAGCTAATGACACCTTTATCCATCTCCCAGCTGGACTTCCGGACCCCTCCTGGCTTCGACCGAACACGCAACGCCGAGATTGGCAACAAGGATATCAAGTTCCAGCACCTGGAGGAGGCGTTCACCTCGGAGCACTGGCTGGTGAGGATCTACAAGGTGAAGAACCTGGACAACCGAGAGCCGCTGGACCACAAGCTTCGCAGCGTAGTGCCCAAGCAGAAGTACACCTCGAAAAAGGTAGTAGGAGACTTCCTGTTTTATTGTTTTAAATACAGGATTCATTTTTGCCTTCCAGTTTTAGAAAGATTAATTTATTATTTATGGTGAACTTGATGTAGTGTAGATTTGATTTACAACCCCAAATCAGAAAAAGTTGGGACAGTATGGAAAACACAAATAAAAAAAGAAAGTAGTGATTTCTAAATGTACTTTGACTTGTGTTTCATTGCAGACAATGTGAACACAAAATATTTCATGTTTTGTCTGGTCAACTTAATTTCATTTGTAAATATACATCCTTTCCTGTCATTCAGACCTGCAACACATTCCAAAAAAAGTTGGGACAGGAGCAATTTAGGGCTAGTAATCAGATAAATTGGTTAAATAATGATGTGATTTCAAACAGGTGATGTCAACAGGTGATTGTAATTATGATTTGGTACAAAAGCAGCATCCAGGAACGTTCTAGTCCTTTAGGAGCAAAAATGGGCCGAGGATCGCCAGTTTGCCATCAAATACGTGAGAAAATTATTGAAATGTTTAAAAACAATGTTCCTCATAGAAAGATAGGAAGACATTTGCTTATTTCACCTTCAACAGTGCATAACATAATTAAAAGATTCAAGGAATGTGGAGGAATTTCAGTGCGTAAAGGACAAGGGCGCAAGCCTAAGCTGAACAACCGTGATCTCCGATCCCTCAGGCGGCACTGCATCAAGAATAGTCATTCATCTATAAGCGATATCACTACATGGGCTCAGGACTACTTTGGCAAACCTTTGTCAAGTACCACAATACGTAGTTCCATCCACAAATGCCAGTTAAAACTGTACTGTGCCAAAAGGAAGCCCTATGTTAACAGTGTCCAGAAGCGTCGTCGACTTCTCTGGGCTCGGAGGCATCTGGGATGGACCATCACACAGTGGAAACGTGTACTGTGGTCAGATGAATCAGTATTTCAGGTATTTTTTGGGAGAAATGGACGCCGTGTGCTCCGGACCAAAGAAGAAAAGGATCATCCAGACTGTTACCAGCAACAAGTCCAAAAGCCAGGGTCTGTCATGGTATGGGGTTGTGTCCGTGCCTTTGGCAAAGGTAACTTGCACTTCTGTGATGGCACCATTAATGCTGAAAAGTACATAGAGATTTTGGAGCACAATATGCTGCCTTCAAGAAGACATCTTTTCCAGGGACGTCCATGCATATTTCAACAAGATAATGCAAAACCACATTCTGCACACATTACAAAGTCCTGGCTGCGGAGGAAGAGGATACGGGTACTTGACTGGCCTGCCTGCAGTCCCGACCTGTCTCCAATAGAGAATGTGTGGCGCATTTTGAAGCGCAAAATGCGACAACGAAGACCCGTACTGTTGCCCACCTTAAGACTTGTTTGCAGCAAGAATGGGACAAAATTACACCTGAAACACTTCATCACTTGGTGTCTTCAGTCCCTAAACGTCTTTTAAGTGTTGTAAAAAGGAATGGCAACGTTACAAAGTGGTAAATGCTTTACTGTTCCAACTTTTTTTGAAATGTGTTGCAAGAACCAAAATAGAAATTTTGCTTTTTGAAAAATAAAACAATAAAAATCATGAGGAACACATTGAATTATGTGCTGTTGTATTGTCTGCAATGAAATACAAGTCAAAGTACATTTAGAAATCACTTTCTTTTTTTATTTGTGTTTTCCATACTGTCCCAACTTTTTCTGATTTGGGGTTGTAATTATTTTGGTCTTCCCGAACAGAATTACTGTTTTCTTATGTTATAATAAACACTGTAGGCTGTGACCAGCAAAGCAAGGTGACTACATATCATTTACTCACTCAAATAAGAGGAATTATTTTAAGTTACTCTTTAATGAATATAGATATATAATAAACATCTCTCAATTATGCATGAACCGGACTATATGCTCCAATTTAAGATTTTAAGACCAGTATTGTGCAGATTATGTACTTATTGATACTGTATATTTAAGAAGAGTTGCGCTCATATTTAGTCATCATATTTTGATGGGTAACAAGTGTTAAATCCAGTTATATACCGTAGATTCTGGATAAATATTTTAGTTAGAGAATGGATAATTTAACTTTTCTTTTCTTCTTTCTGTCCCTCTAACCAGACTGCCAAGAGAAAGCGTGGACACATCAAGAACAAGCTTGCCCTGAGGAAAGGCAAGAAACTTCAAAAAAAATAATGGTGACGAAGAACTCTTCTAGGAAAACAAACAACTGCGAAGAAACCTCCAACAACCAATGAAGAAGAACACAGGGGCCATTTATCTGGCACTTGGTCTCAAGCGCTTCTCATTAGAGCGCCCCCATGTGTTGAGGAAATGTCACCTGGCTAGCTCCAGAACTGTTGTCCGTTTTATCCTGAGGATCTTTGTCTTTCTTCTTTCTTTCTTTTTTTTTTCTTCCGTTGTTTCCTGATGTCTTTTTAATTTCTACTTGAATGTGTGGCGAGGCATAGGGCTGCTCTGCTTGGTTTGGCGTCGATTAATTTTTGTGGTACGTTTAATTAACTGCTTATCAGTGTGGGATCGGGGGGTGTGAGGAGGTGAGGGGGGGAGACGAGAGAAGACTAGGAACATTTGCACCAAAGACACATCGACCTTGCTCCATGGCACATGTGAACTAATTACTGATAGTGAGGAAGCGCAGGAGTGAAAGCTTGAGGACTTGTTCCTGACACGTGTACAGAGGAAGGTATGCGGTATGGAGGAACCTCACCGTCTAGGCACAGCCCACCTGTAATATTAACCTTTTTATCATCATCCTCTCCTTTACGTCTGCTTGGCTCCTTGACCTTCTTTTTCAACAAATTCTTTAGAAAAAAAAATAATTGGCCTAAATATGTAAATACGTTGTGTAAAGAATAAGTCTAAAAGGATGATAATATATTGGATTATTGTGGTGATTTTTAAGTATGCAGTCAGTTTTTCCTCTTAATTTCTTTATGTGATTGTTTTGTTGATTTCTTTTTTTGTATGACAGCAAAAAGAACAGTGAATGCAATAATTCTTGTACAGAGGGGCTTGAGGTTTTGTTGAATGAATGTGAATTTTTACAATGTTCCCCCACACCCCTCTTTTTTTTCATGAATTGCATAGATTGTAAATTTCTGCTGCTAGGGTTTTAAAGACGGAAGCAAGCAACTGTGTTTAAAAAGTAGTGATAATGAATTAGGTCTCCCTTCCTGCAGGGGGAGCTCTCTAGTTTAGTGTGCAAAGCCTAGTGCCTCATCGCTGGTCACCATCGCCTCCATAAGTTGTGATTGTCTACTCTGTTAACTCTTTGTTCAGCTCGTGTATCAATGCGGCGGGTTGGGTGCTTCAACCAGACTGAGGCATTGGAAACTGGAAATGTTCAAGATGTCTGGAAATAGACGGAGGGACTGTGAAGGGGGTAGTTAGTACACGGGCACTGAGACGGAGACTAGAAAAGACAGCTGAGGTCAGGAGAGGTAGAAACAGCCATCACGGTCTGTGACTACGGTGGACTAACAAACACCTTTATGGTACTTTAGAGCTGTGTCCTTATTCCTAAAATGGCATTGAGTATGTAGCTTATTCACACCGTGGAATTTGAGTTGCCAGTTAAAGGCACCTTATTCCAGCACTTTTGGTCCGCATGTGGACTTGCGACGGACAGCAAAAGCTGAGATAAGCCTAACTTTTAGTCCACGGTAGGAGTCGAGCTCCAAATACGCTGAATCCTACATTTCCTATGATGCACCCCAATAGCGTCTTAAAATTAGACCCTCATGTCTGGTAAACACCCATGTCTTGTAAAAATCTTAGTGTGTAAAATTGGTGGAGTGGCCCTTTAATTCTGTCAATCGACTAATCATTTCAACTCTAGTAAGCATACTAGATCTGATTCATACTTACTCTACTTCCATGAAAAAAAACTCAGAATACTGTAGTTAGTGTATTCTTTATAATAGTAGTACTGTAAACTATTATTTTTGTTATTCTGATCTTCATTAATCGTTTGGTTCATAGAATATCAGAAAATGGGGAGAGGAAAAAAAAACTCAGTCCAAGCTGAGATATTAGCTGAGATTTAGTTTAATATAGAAGACGAAGGAAACCAAATTTTCACATTTGCAAAGATACAGCTAGTGAATTTTTGGCATTTCTGCTTTAAAGAAAATACTAAATATAAAATAGTTGATTATCTTTCACTTGACTTATTGATTAGACTGTTTCAGCTCTAGTATATAGGATACAGTTGGGACACGGCTCTAATGAACCGTACGTTACCTTTGGCCTCTTATTCTATGGGCACTGCACTGTTCTTTGTGTGTCTGGGTTCTCCGGATGTTGTAAACACTGAAGGTGTTTCTGTATGTGCACGCTTTAGTAACTTTCATTTTTTATCAAATAAGTGACACATCAAACGACTAACACATCATACCGCTGTACTTGTTTTGTCACATCTCACAAAAAAGTGACTTATTAGTATCGCCTCTTTTCTTTTTCTTTTTACAGTTCTCTAAAATATTGTCTCACTCGCTTTGTTCCTTTTTTCTTTGATCTTCTCTGAAACTTGAGGGTCTCCATTTCAGACTTCAGACCTTCAACACAATGCCACATTGTTGATTAGTCACACAAACGCCTAAAACTGAGTCACGTCCTTTTGATTTATTTGTCAAGATAGGAGAGAGTTCAGACCAAGCCTTAATGTGATGTACAGTTTTTGCCCTCTTATGTTTCATTTTGTGTCAATTAGGAACGGCAGAACGGTTCCTTCCCCTACTAAGTTTATTCGTTTCTTAGTAGCTCAGTGCCGTCTGTCCTTAACACCATTTTTGTTTGATGAAATCCCTCCCTCACCTTCAAAGTTTACATTTTTACATCATTGTTCTGTTCAGCCATCTTTAAATATACACTTTAATGAAAACATTTGTCTAAGTTGTTGTTATTGACGTGTTTATGAATGAAGTCATTTGAACCAAAGCATTATTCAGAATTATTAATGTCCAAAACATTCACTATTCTTCCTGTGCAGATCTGGTTTATCGACCCAGGTGAACACAAAGCCAACCACTTGATGGCAGCATTAGTCTTTGGATGAAGACGTTTGCTTCTCTGCAACAATATGTATAAAGAATGATTTAAGTTTAACGCTGGTGAGGATAGTTGGTGATGGGTTTGATTGTATGGTCATGAGGTGGAATCCCTTAGTGTGTGGCTAAATCTTGTTTAGGTGAAGTTTAGAGAGAGAGAGAGAGAGATTTTCCACCTTTAATTTTTGACAGGACCGCTAGGTGAGAGGGGGAAGACATGCAGGAAGCCGACAGGTCGGATTTGAACCCTGGACCTCTGCGTTAAGGCATAAACCTTTATATGTGCGCCTGCTCAACCCACTGACCCAGCCACAGCTTTCCTTTTTGATACCCTTATGAGTTAAATGCATTAAAGTAGGCAGTAAAATGTCAACCATTTTGGAGAAAATGCATCTTTACCAAGTCTTACAAATATATTATATACACAGTCCCACATGGGGTTGTTATATTGTTGGATTAATGAAAAAACAAAGCGACAACTTAAGTACCTTTTACATCCTTAAAAGGCAAGTCATGTTAATTAAACTTGGCATGAGGGTGGCAACATAAGCATGGCCATATTGTTACTAAAATAAGTTTATCCTTCATAGTGTCCATCTCAAACTTCAGGTTGTCAGGCTCAGCTGTTCTTTGTCAGATGTGGCGCAACTTTCATCGGTCTAAGCTGTTCCTGCTATGTGCTAATTTTAGCACACCTACTGTACAGATGGCAGTTACAGTAACTATTCAGACATTTTCTGGGTGGTGTTTGAATAAAGGTAGGGGACCACCAAAGTTATTCCAGTTTATCCTCTGGGTGCTGTGTATATTTGTACTAAATATATGGCAAACTATCTAGTTGTTAGGATTAAATATTCCATTTTGAAGCCATGCCACTTTAAAGGCTAAAAAGAGTGAGTCCATGATTGCCATGGCACATTTATTAGAACAAAATGACCTCAAACAAGCTCCTGCTTTGACCGATGTTATCACAAATATGAGATGTTCCATAGGTCCTCTGCTGGTGGAGTGAATGAGGAGTAGCGATTTACAGTTTGTGATTCACATGAATGCAGGACAATATAACAGATGTACATTCAGGATATCATGATGAGACAATGTTTAATTAAAAAAGGTAGAATGTCTTTATTCATGGCAATCCCTCCTTTAACCACAATCACACTCTACATCAGTGAATCTGGATCCTTTTGGATATATAAAAAAAAAAAATCAGTTTTATGTAAGGCGAGTGTCATTAACACTTTCTATAATGGTTTCTAAATGGTTGCAGGTTTGTTCTCTATGCTGTCATGAAAATGTAATTTACTGTCATGACATAAGCTACAAATAGGCATCTGGTAAAGTCACCTGGCTTTAATATACTATTTGAAAATGTAACAACTGAAAGCAGTGAGAAGTTTATGTAAAAAAAAAAAAAGGCCTGTAAAAAATCAGAATACCATGGAGTGGATATACTGTTAATTGCTCTTATTCCATTTCTGCTCTACCTTATTTAGAAAAAACGTTGAGTTAAAATTTACCACAAAGTTACACTGTAGTATGACCCGATACATTTCTTTTCCTATCCAATAGGCTGCCAGTTCCCAGTGATTATTCTGCTAGATTATCCTCTCATCTTCACAGAGGCAACCTTCCAGTGAACCCCAGATGTGGGAACATGGTTGTGTGTTTCTGCATGCAGCCTCATCCATATTCATCACCACGGGCGACCTAAGAAGAAGTATTAACTTCGGGAGGCATGAGCTGCCTAATTGTGTCATTTTAGTGTCATTTTAGGGGCACAGATGCG
The DNA here is from genome assembly GCF_004354835.1 of Perca flavescens. Classification (NCBI taxonomy): domain Eukaryota; kingdom Metazoa; phylum Chordata; class Actinopteri; order Perciformes; family Percidae; genus Perca; species Perca flavescens. Next base: position 13,406,837 of record NC_041344.1, on the reverse strand, counting down.
AAAAAGATTCAAGGACCCAGGAGCTTTTTATCACAAACAACCAGTGTTCTTTTTTTTTTTTTTTTTTTTTTTTTTTTTTTTAGGAAGAAGGGACTAATGGCTGGAATAGCTTAATAAGCGAGGTAGTAATGGAAAGCGTGTTATGCAGTGGCGTCTCGCTCAATGGGTAAAATCATTTAAATGGAGCGACGTGTAAATAGCACAAAGCATGTGTTGCAGTACACAATGGAAAAGTAGCGTAATATCAAAATGTGACCAGATACATTCATTGACAGTGCAGACAAAACAATCAGGACCTTTACTTTCTAGTAGCTCACTCTAATGTTTTGAATAATAATATATACTAACACATAATCTAATGTAGTACATTTGTTTAACTCTTGACTTATATCATTTTAAATCTGGTTACGTGCTCTTATTTCCCGTAAAGCTCTTGGGGACCACCATGATTGGTAAAAGCCATTTATATAAAATATTAAATTTATTTTTAGGGTAAAAGTGCCTTATATAAACAACTAATTTACAGCTACAGTATTATGTGTTACAGGGTATTGATTCATTCTAATGCTGCATTACAAACTAAAAGCTTGAAACCAAACAATGTCTGAGAAAACATTAAGTAAATACAAATTAGAACACCAGTGGCAAACTTCATTACTGTGTGTGTGCAAAAAGGCCTTGGCAAGGTGAAAAATAGAAATACTCTACTTTGAATAGTAATACTTTTAACTGTATATAAAAATGTACTTTTGTCCCAAGAGCTCCAGCCACCATGTCGGTTATAACAGTGGAGGTCGCTTTGGCACCTTGCTTGTTTCCTGTTTATGTCTCCATAGAATCACTCTGTGAGGTTATAGCTCAGGTCTGGAGGCTTCCTTCGCTTGACTTCCTGACTTCAGACCTCAGTGTGGAGAGGAAGGATCTCCGTTATTGTCCATTAGAAGAGTACTAATCTGCTGTCAGGTCGGCTTCCGCAGCGGGCTGTTGTAAATCCAACCGTCTCCCTGCGCATGTAAGGAAGAAAACTGGACAATTAAAAAATATTTTCTTGGTATAATTAGGATAAATTAACCTTTAAGAATGACCACAGTATTTTAGTTGGTAGCAGTGTTCTAAATCACTACTCCCTCACTGTAGTGAGCAGTAATCTCAAAAATGTGAGCACAAGAAAATTTAAGAAAACACAACCTCATACAGAAACGCTCTTGAAGTGGCACTACACGACAATCAAAACTGTTTCCAGGGGACACTAAGAAGTGATGCCATTGGCCAAAATTCACCTAGCTTTAGCCATTTACTTATTAGTCTGCCAATTCAAATATTCAATTTGACAAAAATACACACGCTAATGTAATGATAGATGTCTGTATTGTTTATAGTTACTTTCAGGACCCTTAGTAAGGGATAAGCAAGTTTAACTCCTGAAAATGAAACCCATTACTTTGCTTAATTTGTTTAACAGTTAACAATTAAGTATTTGCTGCCCGTTCTTTCATTACAGGAAGGGTCTGTATAAGTTTTTAAATATTCATGCCATCATACTGCAACTTATTTTAAACAATTGATGTCAATTAAACAACTGCCCACTACTGACTGATAACTTCATAAGCCAAAAACCATGGCAACAACAACCGTGTCCCAGCCATGTACATCACTTTTTAGAGTCCCCTGGAAACAGTTGTGTTGTGTGCTACTTGCAGCACATTTCTGTATTAGGTTGAGTTGAGTTATCTTAATTTGCCATCAGGGCCACCGTAATTGTTGGCAGAAAGATGTGTACAGGCCATGGACACAACTTTTTTTTTGTTTTGGTCCACTGTGGCAATTTTGCAGGCAGCTCACACCTAATCAGGCTAATTGAAGCCAGATGGTGTGTCAGTTGAATGTGAGCCCTACATATATCCCTTCATCAAATGTGTTTACCATTTGCCTGAAGAAGACCCAGTTGGGTCAAAACGTTGCATTTTTATATTTAATATGGGAGTTTAAAGCAGTGTTGCGGACATTACATTATTTTCGTTTTAAGTACTTTCATTTGTCCTGCACCTGCCTGAAGGTGGGATGTGCACACAGTTACTTTTATAACTTTTGCCGGCCCTACATACGTAGAACATACTGTACATTTTAAATTTACACTTAGAATTTAGTTGGAAGACATGGACATAAAGTGGCGAACAGCAAATATAGTGCACTACATAGTAACAAGGAAGTGAATTCGGAAACAGCCTGGCTAACAAAAAAAATTTAGGGGCAGTTTGAAGATAAGCTGCTGCCCCAGCCTTATATCACAGTGTTGCTCCAATAAGTTTATCTTCCTTCACTTTACCTCTTTAGTGAAGTATTTGGATGTCCAAGGTTTGTTATCAGCTGTTCTCTTCCTTTCTTCCCCTCTCTGTCGCTCTTCCAGCCGGTGTTTGTGTTCTGTGGCCTCGTCGATGTTCCCTTCCTTTAGCGACTTGGTGACATGTTGCCATAACCTCCTACAAGCAGGTAAAACACACAACAATCACATATACAGTACAAGCCATTAACATCTCCCACATCTAGCACTACCTAATGTACCTATTTAATTATTTAAAATGACATGAAGTTGGCGGTAATGAGTTTTTTACCTGGATTCTGTCCTCCCCTGTTTCTCCACAGGCCGCAGCTTCTTCCTGGTGACTGGAAGTTTTGCCGTGTCGATCACTTTGGTTTCCCCACTGCTGTAGGTGAACTCCAGCGTGCCGTTCCACTCTCCCTGGGCTTTGCACACAATGGTGTTGGTCGGGTTGTGTTTGACCTCCGCCGTCACTCTGATTCAGACAAACCGAGAGATGTTGTTAGGAATCTTTCTTGTCTGCCTGTTACCTTTTATATCTGCATTCTGGGCACATTTATTTTACATTTCAAAAGTAAAATACTTATGAACTTAAACCAACACTATAAAGCAATTTTCCCGCTTCGGTCCAGCGGTAATGGACAATTCCGCTTCCAACCTGTAGGGGGACCAAAGCGGGAAAAGTGCTTTAGTGTTGCTTTAACATCACTCATCACTTTACTATGTGAAGATATTCTTTATGTGAATATGATCCCTGATTTTAGAAATAAAGCATGTTTTTATATACTACTATATATACTACTAAAGATTTTTTACAAAAAACTTAGGAAGGAAGTGTAATTGTTGCCTAGAGTAGTCTACCTCATAAAAAATGCCATAAAACTGTCATACCATATCAAGCACTGACTGTACCAAATTTGGTCCAGTTTATTGCAAAATCTGTTGGAATGCTTTATGTTACAAGTCAGGAAGTGTGCCACTGTGTTTTAATGCCCCATGAGATTTTTAACAATGCAGAGAATATGTACAGTAAATGGTTAAAGGACAATTCCGGCGCAAAATGAACCTAGGGGTTAATAACCTAAGAAGCATTGAGAACTTTGTAAGTGTACAGACAGTTTATTAAAAAGACATGAGATGGTGCCCGCATGTAAAACATAAATGCTAATGTCTTTATAATCTATCTTTTTAATAAACTTAGAGTTAAAGTTGTCAATGCTTCGATTTACATGTAGGGACCCTCATTATGCTACCGTTGAAGTGTGGTGCTACTTTGAGCCTCGTTAGTGGTATAAAATAGCGATTTACCCTGTGCCCCGAAAGCTAGCGTTACAAGCTAATCACCGGTTTGCGCTAGCTTGTTTCAAGCTACAAACACATTCAATTAGCATGAAAACAGATCCCAGAGAACGGTCCACTCGGTACACATACAGTATGTTATTGACCCCTAGGTTTATTTTGCGCCAGAATTGTCTTTTAAGAGAATATTTGTGACTGTGTATGTTATAGTACCGGTATGTGTATGTTTCCGATATAATTATTATAATAAAATCCCTGAAAATATTTTCTGTGTTTTTTAAAGAATCAAGTAAAAGAAACAATCACCATGAGATGCAGCAGGTGAAACATCCCTAATATTCTATATGTAGTAATTGTAGGTAAGAAATGTATACAACAGTCAGTATAGTATGCCATAAGAAGTCATGGTATAGTATGTCATAAAAAGTCATTGTATTTTATAAAATGTCATAAAAAATCATAGTATATCAAAAAGTAATAAAGAGGCATAGTATAGTATGTCGAAAAAGGTCATAGTATAGTATGTCAAAGTCATAAAGTCATAGTACAGTAGGTTGAAAAAAGTCATACTATAGTGTGTCGAAATGAAGTAAAGTCATAGTATAGAATGTTGAAAAAAGTTATAGAAAATTCGTAATATTGTATGTTGAAAGTGTTAATCATGGTAACGTATGTCGAAATTGTCTTAAAAAAGTCAAAGTATAGTTATGTCGAAAAAAGTCATAATATATAGTATGTTGAAAAAAAGTCAGTATAGTATGTCGACAAAAAGTCAAAGAAATTCATAGTATAGTGAGTCGAAATGGTGTTAACAAAGTCATAATATAGTATGTGAAAAAGAAGTCATGAAAAAGTTATAGTATATCGGAAAAAAAAAACGTCACTCATAGTCATCATATGTTGAAGAGTTGAACCCTCAACCTCCAATCTTCACTTTATCCTCAGCAGATTATCTCACTGAGCTATTTATGAAGCAACACTGTTTTGGCATTCTATTTATTGTTTACATTACTGAAGACATAAAAATTAAAACTCATAGTATAGTTTGTTGAAAAAATTCAAAGCGTAGTATGTCAAAAAGAATCATGAAAAACTCATAGTATGGTATGTAATAAAAAGTCATAGTATACTATGTCAAAAAAAGTAATAAAAGATTCATAGTATAGTATGTTGGAAAAAAGGTCATAAAAAAAGTAATAATATCGTATATCAAAAAAGTCAAAGCGTAATGCCGAAAAAATAATCATGAAAAAGTCAAAATACAGTATGTTGAATAGAAGTCATAAAAAAATCCTAGAATTGTATTTCAAAAAAAAGTCATTAAAAAGTCATAGTATAGTATGTCAAAAGAAATCATAGTATAGTATGTCAAAAAAAGTCAAAGTGTAGTATATCAAAAAGAATCATGAAAAAGTGATAGTATAGTATGTAATAAAAAGCCATAGTATAGTATGTCAAAAAGTCATGAAAAATTCATAGTATTTTATGTAAAAAAGTCAAAAAATTTGTAATATACGTACGTACATAAAAAAGTCATAATATAGTATGTCAAAAAAGTTAACGCGTAGTATGCCAAAAAAAGAATCATAAAAAAGTCATAGTATAGTATGTCGAAAAAAGTCACAGTATAGTATTTAGAAAAGAAGTCATAAAAAAATCATAAAATTGTATGTCGAAAAAAGTAATTAAAAAATCTTAGTATGGTATGTCAAAAAAATTCAAAGCGTAGTATGTCAGAAAGAATCATAAAAAATTCATAGTATTGTATGTCAAAAAAAGTCATAGTATAGCATGTCGAAAAAAAGTCATAGTATAGTATGTCAAAAAAAGTCAGAGTATAATATGTGAAAATGTCATAGTATGTTAAAGAGCTGAAGCCTCAACCTCCAATCTTCACACTATCTGCAGCACGTTATCACACTGAGCTATTCGTGAAGCCCACAATGCAATCTTTCGGCATTCTATTTATTGTTTAAATTACTGAAGACAAAAAATGTTTGAAAATAAGCCATGGTATAGTATGTCATTAAAAGTCTTAGTATAATTTGTCGAAAAAAGTCAGACAAAAGTCACAGTGTAGTAGTCAAAAAAGTCACGATATGTTGAAGCCTGAACCTCCAATCTTCACATGATCCTCAGCAGTTTATCTCACTGAGCTATAAGTGAAGCTCACAATACATTAGTTTGGCGTTCTATTTATTGTTTACATTACTGAAGACAAAAAAAGTCAAAGCGTAGTATGTCGAAAAGAATCATGAAAAAGTCATAATATAGTATGTCGAAAAAAGTCATAAAAAAATCATAGAATAGTATTTTGAAAAACGTCATAAAAAGGTCATAGTATAGCATGTTGGAAAAAAAGAATCATGAAAATGTCATAGTATTGTGGGTCAAAAAAAGGCATAAAAAAGTCACAGTGCAGTATGTCAAAAAAGTTATATCATGTTGAATGATGAACCCTCAAACTCCAATCTTCACTTTATCCTCAGCAGTTTATCTCACTGAGCTATTTATGAAGATCACAATACATTGTTTTGGGGCTCTATTTATTGTTTACATTACTGAAGCCAAAAAAGTCAAAGCGTAGTATGTCGAAAAGAATCATGAAAAAGTCATAGTATAGTATGTCGAAAAAAACATAGTATAGTATGTTGGAAAAAAAGTCATAGTGTAGCATGTCGAAAAAAAGTCATAAAAAAGTCATAGCATAGTATGTCGAAAATAAGTTATAAAAAATCATGAAATTGTATGTTGAAAAAAGTATTTAAAAAGTCAGTATAGTATGTCAGAAAGAATCATAAAAAATGTCATAGTATTGTAGTCCTTACCCCAAGTGAAGGAGTTCAAGTACCTTGGGTTTTGTTCGCGAGTGAGGGGACAATGGAGTGGGAGATTGGTCGGAGAATCGGCGCAGCAGGTGCGGTATTACATTCAATTTATCGCACCGTGACGAAAAGAGAGCTGAGCCAGAAGGCAAAGCTCTCGATCTACCGGTCAGTTTTCGTTCCTACCCTCACCTATGGTCATGAAGGCTGGGTCATGACCGAAAGAACGAGATCCAGGGTACAAGCGGCCAAAATGGGTTTCCTCAGGAGGGTGGCTGGCGTCTCCCTTAGAGATAGGGTGAGAAGCTCAGTCATCCGTGAGGAGCTCGGAGTAGAGCCGCTGCTCCTTTGCGTCGAAAGGAGCCAGTTGAGGTGGTTCGGGCATCTGGTAAGGATGCCCCCTGGGAGCATCCCTAGGGAGGTGTTCCAGGCACGTCCAGCTGGGAGGAGGCCTCGGGGAAGACCCAGGACTAGATGGAGGGATTATATCTCCAACCTGGCCTGGGAACGCCTCGGGATCCCCCAGTCGGAGCTGGTTAATGTTGCTCAGGAAAGGGAAGTTTGGGGTCCCCTGCTGGAGTTGCTCCCCCCGCGACCCGACACCGGATAAGCGGATGAAGATGGATGGATGGATGGATAGTATTGTATATCGAAAAAGGGCATAAAAAAGTCACAGTGTAGTATGTCAAAAAAGTCATACTATGTTGAAGACTTGAACCCTTAACCTCCATTCTCACTTAATCCTCTGCAGTTTATCTCACTGAGCTATTAGTGAAGCGTTAGTTTGGCATTCTATTTATTGTTTACATTACTGAAGACAAAAAAAGTCAAAGCGTAGTATGTCGAAAAGAATCATGAAAAAGTCATAGTATAGTATGTCGGAAAAAGTCATGGTATAGTATGTCAGAAAAAGTCATAGAAAAGTCATAGTATAGTATGTAAAAAAAAGTCATAGTGTAGCATGTCGAAAAAAAGTCATAAAAAAGTCATAGCATAGTATGTCAAAAATAATCATTAAAAAGTCACAGTATAGTATTTCTAAAAGAAGTAATAAAAAACTCATAGTATAGTATGTCGAAAAAATTCAAAGCGTAGTATGTCAGAAAGAATCATAAAAAAATTCATAGTATTGTATGTCAAAAAAGTCATAACCTAGCATGTCGAAAAAAGTCAGACAAAAGTCACAGTGTAGTAGTCAAAAAAGTCATTATATGTTGAAGAGTTGAACCCTGAACCTCAAATCTTCACTTAATCCTCAGCAGTTTATCTCACTGAGCTATTAGTGAAGCTCACAATACATTAGTTTGGCGTTCTATTTATCGTTTACATTACTGAAGACAAAAAAAAGTGAAAGTGTAGTATGTTGAAAAGAATCACGAAAAAGTCATAGTATAGTATGTCGGAAAAAGTCATAGTATAGTATGTCAAAAAGAATCATGAAAAAGTCATAGTATAGTATGTCGGAAAAAGTCATAGTATAGTATGTCGAAAAAAAAGTCAGAAAAAATCATAGAATAGTATTTTGAAAAAAGTCATAAAAAGGTCACAGTATAGCATGTTGGAAAAAAAGTCATAGTATTGTATGTCAAAAAAAGGCATAAAAAAGTCACAGTGCAGTATGTCAAAAAAGTCATATCATGTTGAAGAGTTGAACCCTCAACCTCCAATTTTCACTTCATCCTCAGAAGTTTGTCTCACTGAGCTATTTATGAAGATCACAATACATTGTTTTGGCATTCTATTTATTGTTTACATTACTGAAGACAAAAAAGTCAAAGTGTAGTATGTCGAAAAGAATCATGAAAAAGTCATAGTATAGTATGTCGAAAAAAAACATCATAGTATAGCATTGGAAAAAAAGTCATAAAAAGTCATAGCATAGTATGTCGAAAATAAGTTATAAAAAATCATGAAATTGTATGTCGAAAAAAGTATTTAAAAAGTCAGTATAGTATGTCAGAAAGAATCATAAAAAATGTCATAGTATTGTATATCATAGTATAGTATGTCGTAAAAAAAGTCATTGTACAGTTTGTCAAAAAAAGTCATAGAAAAGTCATAGTATAGTGGGTCAAAAAAAGTCATAGCATAGTATGTTGAAAATAATCATTAACAAGTCACAGTATAGTATGTCGAAAAGAAGTAATAAAAAACTCATAGTATAGTATGTCGAAAAATTCAAAGCGTAGTATGATAAGTCATCATAAAAAAGTCATATTATGTTGAAAAAAGTCATAGCATGGTATGTCGAAAAAAGTCAGAGTATAATATGTGAAAAAGTCATAGTATGTTAAAGAGCTGAAGCCTCAACCTCCAATCTTCACACTATCTGCAGCAGGTTATCACACTGAGCTATTCGTGAAGCCCACAATACAATCTTTCGGCATTCTATTTATTGTTTAAATTACTGAAGACAAAAAACGTTTGAAAATAAGCCATGGTATAGTATGTCATTAAAAGTCTTAGTATAATATGTCGAAAAAAGTCAGACAAAAGTCACAGTGTAGTAGCCAAAAAAGTCACGATATGTTGAAGAGTTGAACCCTGAACCTCCAATCGTCACTTTATCCTCAGCAGTTTATCTCACTGAGCTATTAGTGAAACTCCCAATACATTAGTTTGGCGTTCTATTTATTGTTTACATTACTGAAGACAAAAAAAGTCAAAGTGTAGTATGTCGAAAAGAATCAAGAAAAAGTCTTAGTATAGTATTTCGGAAAAAGTCATAGTATAGTATGTCGGAAAAAAAGTCGTACAGTTTGTCAAAAAAAGTAAAAAAAAAGTCATAGTGTAGCATGTTGAAAAAAAGTCATTAAAAAGTCATAGCATAGTATGTCAAAAATAATCATGAAAAAGTCACAGTATAGTATGTTGGAAAGAAGTAATAAAAAACTCATAGTATAGTATGTCGAAAAAATTCAAAGCATAGTATGTCAGAAAGAATCATAAAAAAGTCATAGTATATCATATTGACAAAAAAAGTCAAAGTGTAGTATGTCGAAAAGAATCATGAAAAAGTCCATCCATCCATCCATCTTCGTCCGCTTATCCGGTGTCGGGTCGCGGGGGGAGCAGCTCCAGCAGGGGACCCCAAACTTCCCTTTCCCGAGCAACATTAACCAGCTCCGACTGGGGGATCCCGAGGCGTTCCCAGGCCAGGTTGGAGATATAATCCCTCCACCTAGTCCTGGGTCTTCCCCGAGGCCTCCTCCCAGCTGGACGTGCCTGGAACACCTCCCTAGGGAGGCGCCCAGGGGGCATCCTTACCAGATGCCCGAACCACCTCAACTGGCTCCTTTCGACGCAAAGGAGCAGCGGCTCTCTCCGAGCTCCTCACGGATGACTGAGCTTCTCACCCTATCTCTAAGGGAGACGCCAGCCACCCTCCTGAGGAAACCCATTTCGCCGCTTGTACCCTGGATCTCGTTCTTTCGGTCATGACCCAGCCTTCATGACCATAGGTGAGGGTAGGAACGAAAACTGACCCGGTAGATCGAGAGCTTTGCCTTCTGGCTCAGCTCTCTTTTCGTCACAACGGTGCGATAGATTGAATGCAATACCGCACCCGCTGCGCCGATTCTCCGACCAATCTCCCGCTCCATTGTCCCCTCACTCGCGAACAAAACCCCAAGGTACTTGAACTCCTTCACTTGGGGTAAGGACTCATTCCCTACCTGGAGAAGGCATTCCATCGGTTTCCTGCTGAGAACCATGGCCTCCGATTTAGAGGTGCTGATCCTCATCCCAACCGCTTCACACTCGGTTGCGAACCGATCCAGTGAGTGCTGAAGGTCGCAGGCCGATGATGCCATCAGGACCACATCATCTGCAAAGAGCAGCGATGAGATCCCCAGCCCACCAAACTGCAACCCCTCCCCACCCCGACTACGCCTCGATATCCTGTCCATAAATATTACAAACAGGATTGGTGACAAAGCGCAGCCCTGGCGGAGGCCAACCCTCACCTGAAACGAGTCCGACTTACTACCGAGAACCCGGACACAGCTCTCACTTTGGTCATACAGAGATTGGATGGCCCTGGTAGAGACCCCCTCACCCCATACTCCCGCAGCACCTCCCACAGTATCTCCGGGGGACCCGGTCATACGCCTTCTCCAAATCCACAAAACACATGTAGACCGGTTGGGCATACTCCCAGGCTCCCTCCAGGATCCTTGCGAGAGTGAAGAGCTGGTCCGTTGTTCCACGACCAGGACGGAATCCGCATTGTTCCTCCTCAACCCGAGGTTCGACTATCGGCCGAACCCTCCTTTCCAGCACCTTGGAGTAGACTTTACCAGGGAGGCTGAGAAGTGTGATACCCCTATAATTGGCACACACCCTCTGGTCCCCTTTTAAAAAGAGGAACCACCACCCCAGTCTGCCACTCCTTTGGCACCGTCCCAGACTTCCACGCAATGTTGAAGAGGCGTGTCAACCAGGACAACCCCTCCACACCCAGAGCCTTGAGCATTTCTGGACGGATCTCATCAATCCCCGGGCTTTGCCACTGTGTAGTTGTTTGACTACATCAGTGACTTCCGCCTGGGAAATCGGCGACAATCCCCGTTATCCTCCAGCTCTGCCTCTAACATAGAGGGCGATTAGTCGGATTCAGGAGTTCCTCAAAGTGCTCCCTCCACCGCCCTATTACCTCCTCAGTGGAGGTCAACAGTGTCCCATCCTTACTGTACACAGCTTGGATGGTTCCCCCCCCCCTCCTGAGGTGGCGAACAGTTTTCCAGAAACACTTTGGTGCCGACCGAAAGTCCTTCTCCATGTCTTCTCCAAACTTCTCCCACACCCGCTGCTTTGCCTCTTTCACGGCAGAGGCTGCAGCCCTTCGGGCCCTTCGGTACCCTGCAACTGCCTCCGGAGTCCTCCGAGATAACATATCCCGGAAGGACTCCTTCTTCAGTCGGACGGCTTCCCTGACCACTGGTGTCCACCACGGTGTTCGTGGGTTACCGCCCCTTGAGGCACCTAAGATCCTAAGACCACAGCTCCTCGCCGCAGCTTCAGCAATGGAAACTTTGAACATTGTCCACTCGGGTTCAATGCCCCAGCCTCCACAGGGATGCACGAAAAGCTCCGCCGGAGGTGTGAGTTGAAAGTCTGTCGGACAGGGGCCTCCTCCAGACGTTCCCAATTTACCCGCACTACACGTTTGGGCTTACCAGGTCTGTCCAGAGTCTTCCCCCACCCCTGACCCAACTCACCACCAGATGGTGATCGGTTGACAGCTCTGCCCCTCTCTTCACCCGAGTGTCCAAAACATACGGCCTCAGATCAGATGAAACGATTATGAAATCGATCATTGACCTTCGGCCTAGGGTGCTCTGGTACCAGGTACACTTATGAGCATCCCTATGTTCGAACATGGTGTTCGTTATAGACAATCCATGACTAGCACAGAAGTCCAACAACAAACAACCACTCTGGTTTAGATCAGGAGGCCGTTCCTCCCAATCACCTCTCCAGGTGTCTCCATCATTGCCCACGTGCGTTGAAGTCCCCCAGCAGAACAATGGAGTCCCCACTGGAGCCCCATGCAGGACTCCAGTCAAGGTCTCCAAGAAGGCCGAATACTCCGAACTCCTGTTTGGTGCATATGCACAAACAACAGTCAGAGTTTTCCCCCCCACAACCCGCAGGCGTAGGGAGGCGACCCTCTCGTCCACCGGGGTAAACTCCAACACAGCGGCACTCAGCCGGGGGCTTGTGAGTGTGAGACCACACAAAGTCATACTATAGTATTTCGGAAAAAGTCATAGTATATAGTATGTCGGAAAAAAAGTCGTACAGTTTGTCAAAAAAAGTAAAAAAAAAGTCATAGTGTAGTATGTTGAAAAGAATCATGAAAAAGTCATAGTATAGTATGTCGAAAAAAAAACATCATAGTATAGCATTGGAAAAAAAGTCATAAAAAGTCATAGCATAGTATGTCGAAAATAAGTTATAAAAAATCATGAAATTGTATGTCGAAAAAAGTATTTAAAAAGTCAGTATAGTATGTCAGAAAGAATCATAAAAAATGTCATAGTATTGTATATCATAGTATAGTATGTCGTAAAAAAAGTCATTGTACAGTTTGTCAAAAAAAGTCATAGAAAAGTCATAGTATAGTAGGTCAAAAAAAGTCATAGCATAGTATGTCGAAAATAATCATTAAAAAGTCACAGTATAGTATGTCGAAAAGAAGTAATAAAAAACTCATAGTATAGTATGTCGAAAAATTCAAAGCGTAGTATGATAAGTCATCATAAAAAAGTCATATTATGTTGAAAAAAGTCATAGCATGGTATGTCGAAAAAAGTCAGAGTATAATATGTGAAAAAGTCATAGTATGTTAAAGAGCTGAAGCCTCAATCTCCAATCTTCACACTATCTGCAGCAGGTTATCACACTGAGCTATTTGTGAAGCCCACAATACAATCTTTCGGCATTCTATTTATTGTTTAAATTACTGAAGACAAAAAACGTTTGAAAATAAGCCATGGTATAGTATGTCATTAAAAGTCTTAGTATAATATGTCGAAAAAAGTCAGACAAAAGTCACAGTGTAGTAGTCAAAAAAGTCACGAAATGTTGAAGAGTTGAACCCTGAACCTCCAATCGTCACTTTATCCTCAGCAGTTTATCTCACTGAGCTATTAGTGAAACTCACAATACATTAGTTTGGCGTTCTATTTATCGTTTACATTACTGAAGACAAAAAAAGTCAAAGTGTAGTATGTCGAAAAGAATCAAGAAAAAGTCTTAGTATTTCGGAAAAAGTCATAGTATAGTATGTCGGAAAAAAAGTCGTACAGTTTGTCAAAAAAAGTAAAAAAAAAGTCATAGTGTAGCATGTTGAAAAAAAGTCATAAAAAAGTCATAGCATAGTATGTCAAAAATAATCATGAAAAAGTCACAGTATAGTATGTTGGAAAGAAGTAATAAAAAACTCATAGTATAGTATGTCGAAAAAATTCAAAGCATAGTATGTCAGAAAGAATCATAAAAAAGTCATAGTATATCATATCGACAAAAAAAGTCAAAGTGTAGTATGTCGAAAAGAATCATGAAAAAGTCATAGTATAGTATTTCGGAAAAAGTCATAGTATATAGTATGTCGGAAAAAAAGTCGTACAGTTTGTCAAAAAAAGTCATAAAAAGTCATAGCATAGTATGTCGAAAATAAGTTATAAAAAATCATGAAATTGTATGTCGAAAAAAGTATTTAAAAAGTCAGTATAGTATGTCAGAAAGAATCATAAAAAATGTCATAGTATTGTATATCATAGTATAGTATGTCGTAAAAAAAGTCATTGTACAGTTTGTCAAAAAAAGTCATAGAAAAGTCATAGTATAGTAGGTCAAAAAAAGTCATAGCATAGTATGTCGAAAATAATCATTAAAAAGTCACAGTATAGTATGTCGAAAAGAAGTAATAAAAAACTCATAGTATAGTATGTCGAAAAATTCAAAGCGTAGTATGATAAGTCATCATAAAAAAGTCATATTATGTTGAAAAAAGTCATAGCATGGTAGAGCTGAAGCCTCAACCTCCAATCTTCACACTATCTGCAGCAGGTTATCACACTGAGCTATTCGTGAAGCCCACAATACAATCTTTCGGCATTCTATTTATTGTTTAAATTACTGAAGACAAAAAACGTTTGAAAATAAGCCATGGTATAGTATGTCATTAAAAGTCTTAGTATAATATGTCGAAAAAAGTCAGACAAAAGTCACAGTGTAGTAGTCAAAAAAGTCACAATATATTGAAGAGTTGAACCCTGAACCTCCAATCGTCACTTTATCCTCAGCAGTTTATCTCGCTGAGCTATTAGTGAAACTCACAATACATTAGTTTGGCTTTCTATTTATTGTTTACATTACTGAAGACAAAAAAAGTCAAAGTGTAGTATGTCGAAAAGAATCAAGAAAAAGTCTTAGTATAGTATTTCGGAAAAAGTCATAGTATAGTATGTCGGAAAAAAAGTCGTACAGTTTGTCAAAAAAAGTAAAAAAAAAGTCATAGTGTAGCATGTTGAAAAAAAGTCATAAAAAAGTCATAGCATAGTATGTCAAAAATAATCATGAAAAAGTCACAGTATAGTATGTCGGAAAGAAGTAATAAAAAACTCATAGTATAGTATGTCGAAAAAATTCAAAGCGTAGTATGTCAGAAAGAATCATAAAAAAGTCATAGTATATCATATCGAAAAAAAGTCATAAAAAAGTCATAGTATATCATGTAGAAAAAAGTCATTGTATATCATGTTGAAAAAAGTCATAAAAAAGTCATAGTATATAATTTCGAAAAAAGTCATAGTATAGTTATGTTGAAAAAAAGTCATAGTATGTTAAAGAGCTGAACCCACAACCTCCAATCTTCACACTATCTGCAGCAGGTTATCACACAGAACTATTTGTGAAGCCCACAATACATTGTTCTATTTATTGTTTACATTACTGAAAAAAAAAAAAAAAAAAAAAAAAAAAAAAAAAAAGTCATAGTATAGTATGTCATAAAAAAAGTCATAAAAATCATAGAATAGTATTTTGAAAAAAGTCATAAAAAAGTCAGTATAGTATTTCATAAAAAGTCACAGTATAGTATGTCATAAAATTCAATGCGTATTATGTCAAAAAGAATCATGAAATGTCATAATATAGTATGTCATAAAAAGTCATAGTATAGTATGTCGGAAAAAAAAGTCATAGTGTAGCATGTCGAAAAAAGTCATAAAAGTATTATATGTCAAAAAAGGCATAAAAAAGTCATAGTACAGTATGTCATAGTCATAGTATAGTCAAGTCAGGAAGTCTGCGCTGCTGTCCTTTAAGCGTTTTTAACAATGCAGATTGAGGAATATGTTAATGGATTAGAGAATATTTGTGACTATGTGTATGTTATGGTACTGGTATGTGTATGTTGTTTGTGATATGATATAATTTAAAACAATAAAATCATTGAAAAGATTTTCTGTGTTTTATCTTCTATTATAAAGTAAAACAACATGAGATACAGCAGGTGACACATCCCTCATATGTATGTGTTGTTATTGTAGGAAAAAAAAAGTCAAATATGAAGAATAATAAACAGAATTTTTAATTTGCAAAAAACTACTGAAAAATCAATTGGATAAATAAAGTATTTACGGGTATCCAATATATAATACGTGGACAATAGCATTGTGAAAATCATTGTGTGGAGCACAAAGCCACCCTCTTACCAGAGTATTTTCTAAATCAATAAAAAACAAAGGAGAAGACGAATCAGCATGTCATGTTTGCTGTCAAAGTGATACGCTGTGTATAAAGGCAGGCAGAGAGAACAAAAGAGATGCTCAGAAACACTCACCTGTGGACCTTCCCTCCATAGAAAGGCTTGGTGTGAAAAGTAACGGTGGCAGAGTAGCCGCTCTTGACACAGTTGATCGAGACTTTGCCCCCCAGCTCCACCCAGGGCACGGTAAGGATTGACCGGGCATAGGCACAGGGCAACGTGAAGACATACTCCTCGTCGTGCTCCAGCAGACAAAGGACCCCTGAGAGGAGAAAGAGGAAGAAAAGTGAGAGGGGTTGAAGTGGTTCCCCGGATGCATGATGGGAACACAAATGCACAGAAACGGATGATGTTAGTAAAATATATTTTCTGAGTGTGTAAAACAGTGAGAGGAAACTAATCACGCAAATATAGTTTGTTAACAATTGGAGGAGATTTTTTAAAGGTATGTCGAGCCAGCTGATAAGCCTGCCTCTCTTTGTATAAATGTATAATCAAATGTTGGAGTAATAAACACTAATTTAATCTATGTGGCTGGTATGTGGATGTTTTCTCCAAGCCATTGCCATCAGTGATGTCCATTGTGCACTCGTAAAACAGGAAGCAGGAAGTGTGGAGAAGTGCTCTTGTATACAGTTAATATAACATAGGAATTAAATTGTTTTCAACAGTCTCTGAATCGCCCATTACTGCAGCAATCCTAATTCATGCTGTGATTAAACAAAGTTAAGCACAGTTTGCTGTGCAGTTTTCATGTCCTGTGTGAATAGGCATTAACAACAGTTAATTATTTAACCTGATTGGAAGCATTTATTTTCTATTGCATATTGAAAAATACTCACACAACAAACACCCACTGTGGAGAACATTATAAAAATGAGTTAATATCTCCTTTAGGCAGTTTGTATCTTTTGGGTCCATAAGAGAGGTTATTATACTCAACGCTCATGATCGACATCATCAGCGTCATTCAGTCTATAAGTGGATTTATTCTGTCCTAAACAACATCTCACATGTCCATGATTAGCTTTCTGTTATATATTTCTGTTTCATCATATCATAACCACGTGTTTACAAGAGTTCACTTGTGCGTCTGTGTTTCACTGCAAAATGCCTACAAGGAGTAAATTTCATGTGGCACCACTATGGTCAAATCATGACATGACGAAGGTTGACATAGTGAGAGAAGAACCAATGGCAACAATGGCTTCTAGTCATTACGTGGTTCTGAATAGGCTCGTTTGATTACCAATCATTATTGAAAAGGTCTACTGTATGTATAATAAATGGTAGATCAGTCATGGACGGAGTATTCAGATCACTGATTATTATAGTGAAAAGCTGCAATCCCATAATGTAAAAGTACTCCTACAAGTAAACGTCCTGCATTCATAATTCTACTTCAGTAAAAGTGCAGTTTTATAAGTAAAATGTAATTTAAATATCAAAAGTATTCATTATGCAGAATGACTCCTCTCCTGTTAAATTATGTAGCTCCCAAAGTCCTGAAAAATAATATTTTTTATCTAAACTTTAAACAAATAATACATTTTCAGGACTTTGGGAGCTCTGTCTCTCATACCGGTAAATTACTTTATTGGATTCTATTTATTATTGATGTGTTAAAATGTAAGCAGAATTTTAATGTACCTGGTTAAGGGAGAGCTGATTTGAAACATTTATAAACAATCCCTACATCTCAATGTTCCACCCAACATCTCTCTCATTCTCCTGTTAGTTTTGTTCATTTGATCATTGTTATACATTAACATGGAGTTTTATATCCCAGCATAGGTTTGCACAACTCCAACCTGAGTAGGTCTGATCCACAATAACTGAAAACCTGAACTGAAAAAGTGCACAGCAGCCTGTCATAGTTAAACATCCATCCTTACAGCACCAGAGGCAAACCTGAGCAACGCACTCATCACAACGTCAAACAGGTCAAATCAAAATCCAGCTGTTCAATCTGGCTGCATCAGCTACACCTCTGTTCTGTTGCTGACTCACTGCCAATCAGTGAAGTCTGAGCCATTCATAAAAATGCAGTATCAACTGCTATCACAAAAGCAGCCATTGCAAAAATGACACCCATCAATCAATACTTCCTGGGGTGAGGGTCACCATGTTCTTTGATAGGCAGCATAAGCCTCCGCACATGGTGATGAACTGCTGTGTCATAGCCTGCCGACAGGTGGTCAGAGGTACAGCAAAGCCTGAGAAAGCTGTAAAGTCTGACTGAATCAGTTCATGTATCAAGATTCATTCGATTGGGCTCAAGGACTTCCTGTGTCTCCGCTCAGGGTGACTCCTCCCCAGCAGTCTACTGTACATGGTGTAATGGTGCTGACAGAGAGGACTGGCTTATTGATTGCCATGGGAGAGGTCTCATTCATACAGGACAGGACACTCTGACGGCAGTATTTTTAAGGAAGACAAAAGCAATACAGACATAAACTGTTTTCACAGTAATCACAACTGCAAAGGCAACCACACAAATGACTTGTGTCAACACCTTTTATATAGTGTTCAACTGCTGCTTTCACTGAGCCTGTACGTTATATACAGTCTGTTTTAATTTAGCGTCCGTCCGTACTTTGTTTCTTTAATTTCATTTAACTTTTAACAGAACATTGCTGTAAAAGAGCATGAATGCTAAGCTGACCTACCCTGCACGAATACAAGTTAAAAAAAATAAGCAAATACAATTTATGTCTTATTAGTTTCTGTATTTACTGTAATAAGGCAGCATCTTAAAGATAAACAAAAAGCTAGATAGTCACCTACATTGCTGGTCATAATAACACTGCAACATTCAAATAATCTAACTCTCATAAGTCATGATAACATGGGCCAGAGTTGTAATTTGCATAAGATTGTATTTGCAAGTGGTCACCAGTAAAACCCTCATCAACACTGTTTAAATCAATTCAATGGGTGCTATATTTGCTGAACAACAGGATCAATATGAACAGCAACAAAATAGCAAACTTCACCTACTTTGTATTTACTACAGGGCTATCTTAACGTTACGTGTTTCCGTTTTGTCCACCTTCTCTAGATTATAATGCCAATACAGCCAATATGTTTTACAGATGACTGCACTTTGTGTCAAGACAACTTGAAACAATACAGAGAAAGACTTTAAATTGTCAGCGGTTATTAGAAAGTCAGTTTTAAAACACCTGGATGATGGCATTTTCAATCAATGTTTTTGTTTTAAATTATTTATTATTTCATGCGACTTTATACTTTACTACACTGATTATTATAATTACCAATTACTTTTTTAAATTAAACTACCCAACAGTATATAAAGTATCCAAAATTAGCTGCACCTGAACCATCTGCAATATATACAGTATTGTATATATTAATGCATCAGTGATAGAAAACCACTAATGTACATGTATAAAAGAGTATAACACGCTGACAGGGGGCATATTACATGAGTACTTCTACATTTTGTATTTAAAAGTACATTTTGCTACTTTGTACTTTTACCTACTACATTTACTCAAGAAAAGAGTCTCAGTACTTCTTCCACCACTGTTGTGTGTGACAATTTCCCTTCCCTGCTTATTTTTTCTGTTTTTTTTTTATTATCATAATGTCGTTTGACCAGGTTTGATTGCTTTCAAAACAAAAAACTTTGCATATCTACAGTATTTTATGAGTTGTAAATTAGCTCACCTTCTCCCACCATGGACACTCCTATAGACATTCCCATGAACTTGCTCTTGGTCCATACGTGGGCGTTGACGCACATACTCTTCTCTCGGCACTCACAGTAAAACCCAGAAACTGGTGGATGATGGGACACCTGCTCGGCCACAAATCGCACTCTGTAGCAGCCTGCTGATGAATCCTCGGCCTGCAGCGTGTTGTTGGGGCCCCTGCTCGGCTCCCAAGAGGACCCCTGATTCGATCTGACCAAAGGTTTGACTTTGTCCCGAGGCACTTCCCAGGAACAGTGGAAGGTCTCCCCCAGCACAGGGTTGTAGGGCTTCTTGGCCACGGCACCTTTCCGCCCCTCATGGAAAGCGGTCAGATAGTACTCGACAAAACGGACTATTCGGTCCTCGGCTGTGGCCCCAGCTGTGATTGACAGGAACATGTCAGGGTGGGCCATGAAGTTGGCATACATCTCCAGTAGTGATCGCTTTTCCAAAATGAAGGTAGGCAACACCACCTATGAAACATAAAGGAAAGGAGAGGATTTGTTTAGGGAAAAGGCTCAGAAAACAACAATTACCTCACAAATCTCACACTAAAAACATCCAATTCATGACAAACAAACCTTATATTTTCATGAGTCTGTAAAGCCTCTTTTTGTAGCCTTACCCGTGTGAGGTCCATGCCCAGTTTGAGCTGGGAGAGCAGGTGGAGAATGATGCTCCGCTGGTCGTCCAGGACACCCAGGTCCTCCTCTTCGTTATCCTCCGTATCTGTCACCTCTTCAGTGGGGCTGATGTCTTCCAGCCCTTGGTGGTGCTAGGAAAATAAAAAGAAAACAGAAAATGTAATTCATCAGTGAGACTGTGTCCCCCATTAATGTGTTCTTATAGTAGTCTATACCCACGACGTTCCACTTCCGGGATTTATCCGTTGCCGACGGAAATTCCATTGAATTTCACTCATTTAGGCCGGATATCCATTACCTTGGGCTTTCTTTGTGTTGACATTTTAAACTCCGGTGGTTTTATGAGGACTATGTTTAACTGCTCCTCAGATCTCTGCAGGGTAAATCCAGACAGCTAGCTAGACTATCTGTCCAATCTGAGTTTTCTGTTGCACGACTAAAACAACCTTTGAACGTACACAAGTTCCTTCCCGAGTCTACTTTGCAGAGTCGCTGTTGCTCTGTATGGCGCTTAGCGCTGCCCAAAACTATTGTGATCGGTTTAAAGAAATGCCAATAACTAGAGCATGTTTTTCTCCCATCCTGGCTGTGTGGACCTGTCAGACCCTTCTCCGCAGTGCTGTGGAGGAAGGTCTGGCAATGTGAGACTATTCTTATAGTAATACTAACAGTTTTTACAGATTACGATATATCAGACTTTGACTATACAGATGATACTTGTGTAGGATTAATTCAGTCATTGTTGGTGTTGGTCTTTTTATGGGATGTTAACAGTGAGAAAAATAGAATATTGCCAGCCTTCTTCTTTTACATGAGAGGAAATAATCCTATTTACTATTTTGTGTTCTGAAATGATGGATATTTATACAGCTTCAGGTCCCTAAAAAGATTCTCATATCTAAGAAGTGAATGTCACTCCTTACTGGCAACTCAAGACATACCTAACCTGTGACAAGGAGTAAAAAGGTAGGGAACCACTAATTAACTGATAAAAATATTTTTCTATTTTATTTGTCACACCTGTCACTTTGAAAGGCCAAGAGGAGGAAGATGCAGCCATTTCCTAACACCAACCTTCAACTGACAATACCAACCATAAGGTCACACAACTCAATCAGAGGCCAGCACAGGACCTTTTACAGAAGCAACCTATAAATACCAAAGGACATAACCTCTTTTACTTTTCAATGAAGCCCATTCATACTCCATTCAGCCATGTCACATGCCTTTCAAGCCACTTTCAGCGTTTCATATGGCAATAGGAGCACTACATTTCTTTGAGTAGCCTGAGTGCCTCTTGTTTGCTTCTAACAGCCTCAGCACAAACTTACACAATGCCTTCATGGTGTATGCATTGGTCAAAGAGGACATACGTTATGTCCTTTGTTTGTGTTGCAGCATTCAACTAGAAACGGATCCAGTTGAGGTTAAAGAAGAGCTGATGCCTTTGATATCTCCTGCAGTAACTTGGGGCAGGAAGGAAGATAAAAAAAAAAAACACAAGAGGCTGATGTATAATGCAGAAGGTGCTCTAAAGTCTGTGGGCAACAACAACCACCCCTCCCCCCGCTGCTCTTTATCTTCCATTTCCATCTGTGTCTCTATGCAATTATTACATTCAATGTATATGTGTCAGGTTTCCAAATTGTAGACACCTAATTTTAGTGAAGCTGCTGCAGCAAAATGAGGGAATGAGGGAACCGAAACTCCTGGCTGCCTGATTGCTTGAAGTGCACTGAATGAAAAGAGATTTCCAGGAGTGCCTGCCTGTCACCTGAATATTTCCTTTCAAAAGCTCGACACACACACACGCGAGGGAGCATGCTTGAACACACAAGTACAGGACTCCCTGGAGCTGGTTGGTGCAGAGTGATATATATAGAAGAGTGAAAGCAGGGAAAAGAGAGGAGGTAGGGGGAGGTGTGTTATGATTCCAGTGGTTCTAACTAATTAAAGAGGCTTCAACAGGAAATTACTGCTGAAGAGGTCAGAGCATCTCAGCGGAAACCCTCAAGTGGATTTATCGGTGGACTTAGTGGTTGTCATTAGCTAAGACTTTTTAATGCAGTTTAACTTGTCCAGAAGTTAATACTGTGTCTTATGTAATAAATAAGGACAGTGAGTGTTTGGATTTATGGTTTAACAGTATGAGGAGGAGAACAGAGTGTACAAACAAAAAGGTTTTGCTACTTATGTTGGTTATTACAACATGACATATTTTGTCATCTGAACATGCAATTTTTATCCATCATATCACATGTTATATATTAGTATATATATTATATACCACCCTCTGTTTTGCCTGCAGAATGCTAGCACAGGACGCTAGCCCTCAGTTTAACTTTTGAAGAATTCTAGTACTATGAAAAGTTACATGAATATGAACATGTAATATAGAAAAAACTTGTTGAGCCATTGTGGTGATTTTCAAAATAAAAGTCTTGTCATAAAAGTAGTACAAGTACATTGCACAGGGGTGTATGGGTGTTAAAGGGTTAGCTAATAGCTACACTGTAAGCCTTCCTTTTATTGGCACAACCTTTTAAATGAGTCATCCTTTATAAAGAGTTTATATGTTGCAACTACAATAATAGCTTTAATAACAATAAATACATTTGTTAGAACAACCTTTAAATTGGATGGTTTGACTGCTCACTTGAACCAAAGTCAATTTATTAACAACTTATTATAATTACTATGTACAGTCCTTAAGTAAATGTACTTAGTTGCATTGCATTTATAAGTGCATTATTACCAAACAGAAACAGCCAGAGACATTTTTTACAGTCTGCCATCCCAAAATAAGTTTTTATAAACAGCTTATAATGTTATTAATAACGCAATTAATAACATCTCTTTATAAAGGGTGCCTTATTAAAAATGTGTACCATTAATTCAATAATCTCAGCCAGACATCCTATCCATGAGAGTGGGAATAAGCTTGGTATTGTACCTTTTTTCAATTCAAAACCCATTTAAAAAAAACTTTTGAGGATGATGTACGTGTAAATGTTTACCAACAGAACAGGCCCTGCTGGCCCGTCTGTTCCATAATTTATGAAGTCAGCAAAGACACTCCCATTTTCAGATCAGTGATGTTTACCGCTAAATTGCACTCAGTGAACGCTGGATAACCCCTTAGGCTGCAACTACACTATTCACCCTACATCCAAAACAGATGTAAAGACCAACAGTACACCATGCACAAATACCAACGTCTGCTTGGAAACACTCACGCTACATTGCTGTGTAGCTACAGGCTTGACCTGCATAAAACTGGACCTCATCGCCAAAAAGGTAAAAAGTAAGATGGCCTCAGATGAACACAAACAACAGTAAAAATCCAACAAATGGAGAGAAGTTAAAGTTTCTGGCTCCACAAACAGGATAGAAACCAAAATCCAATAAAAGAGGGGTACTCTCAATGGAAAACCTGTAAAAAAAACTGTATCTTTTGAAGAGTTTAAAGCTCTGAAAGGCACCGCAAACAAAAAGAAACGCTCTTCTTCCTCTACTGAATTTGCTGACTGAGTGAGCAGCCTTCTTTCAGGAGTCCTGGGTCTTGTTAGAGAGACGTACAGTGTGGCTGAGTTGAGGTGGTGAGCTGCTGTGCGTGACTTGCAGAGAGAGTCTCTGCCCACCACCCACTCTGAAAAACAAGGAGGAGGGGAAAAAAAGCTCAGGAAAAAAAGCTCAGGAAAAGTCCCTGACGTTACCCCTCTGCATCCTCCCATCATCCCTCTGCTGTATTTGCCTACATCTCATTCCATTTTTACATCCTCCGCTTTCCTCCCTCCTCTGACATGGCTTCACTGCCTTTATCCCTACTTCTACACCTCCACTTTTCCTCCACCTTTCCTGCCTGTGAAAGGAGTATGTATATCAGCTTGCAGTAGTCACCTCTTTTTCAGGAACTCATGGGCGGCTGTCTTACGCTCCACACATTTTTTGCAATCCCTCTCTTCTCTATCTCACACTCTCCCTCCATTCTTCATCTCTCTGTAACCGTCTTCTTCTCTGAATCAGGGCCAGTCTGACAGTTCCTTTCAACTGACTCCAATCTTATGTTTGATTCCTTCTTCCTCTCTCTTCCTCTGCCCTCGCACTCTGTCATCTCTGTCATTGTTTCTTCCATTAATTCACCCTCCCTTCCTTCATCTCCTCATTCATGCCATCTGCTATTCTGTTTCATCATAATCTTTCTCCTAACTGTTTCCTTATTTCCCCCCTCCTTCCTGTTCTCCTTTTTTCTCTTGCTTAAATACTTCTCAGTTGCTTTTTTTCTTTACTGTCTACTTCTCTTTATATCTTTCTCTCTCTGGCAAGTCATCAGGGGAGAGTGTGGGTGTCTACAGAAGGCTTAGATAGGGCATGTCTGCTCTGGCTCCCACTTCAAAGACTCATTTTCCTTCTTGGTTTGAACAGGCCAAACTTTGAGGACTTGTCCTTCATCACCTGCCGTCCTCTTTATCCTGTATCATCACCACTTACATTTTCACTCTTTTGTTTTTGTCAAAACAGCATCTGAGAAGCGGGGGAATAGTGTGATTGTATGAGACTCAACTCCTGAACCTTTTGCTATAAAATCATTATGTTCTCTCGTCTGAAATGTCCTCTTTCTAAATCTACCTTTGAAAGGGTGTATGTTAGAGTGGATTTCTCCTCCTTTGGGCACAGTTGAAAGAAAGACACTACAGTTTTGTTGTGCAAATTAAATTATCTGTCTCCACCCAGAGAAAAGTAGATTTTAATGTATGTGTTTTGTTTCACACCATTCTAAGTAAACCCTCAGCCAGCCATGTCTAAGTATCATTTCAAAATTACTTAATAACACACCTCCTGCCCAATAGTTTGACAACCACTGCCCGTGTGCTTTATATTTATCCTTTATTCAAATAGGAATCCCTGCCTAGAGGAGCAAGATATTTGATAAATTGATGGGTTTACAAGTAACACTAATGTGTGTGTGTT
The DNA here is from genome assembly GCF_004354835.1 of Perca flavescens. Taxonomy (NCBI): domain Eukaryota; kingdom Metazoa; phylum Chordata; class Actinopteri; order Perciformes; family Percidae; genus Perca; species Perca flavescens. The sequence goes on along the minus strand of NC_041344.1, from coordinate 13,381,782 downwards.
TTTTTAAGCTCAGCTTCCTCTGTTAAATGTCAGGTGGGTTTTTAATGTCAACTTTCGGGGAGCTATTAAAAAGTCTCTAAGGGTGTTGAGCATTTATCTCAAAGCTACTGTACAGGTTATTTCTAACTTGCATCGGCCATTTATATGTATTTAAAGTATACAAGTACTAACAAGACCTGTAGCAATTTTACACTGGTTAGCAGCTTTAAATACATTTAAATGGTCGCAGATGTCTGGACAGACTGCACTGCATTTACTGCTCTCCAATTAGGACATACAATAGGTTGTGCAGAGAAAAGACGCAACACTGAGTAAATGATCAACAATAGGTTCATTTTTTTTTTTTCATTTTAGGCTCAATGTTGTATTTTGAAACAGCTGAGCTAAATCAGCCCATGTTTTTTATGCCTGTACTGTGCCTGCAAACAAATGTCAGATTTACAGTAAAATATTATTGAAGCAGATCACACAATCCATCAGACTGAAGCAAAAGCAAAGTAGTGAATGCATAAAAGCCATGAAAGGCAACACAAGCAGTGGAGTGACAAAGTATTTTTTTAAAAAAAGTAAGAAAAACGGTTAATACAAATCCTTGAAAAAAAAAAAAGGGGGTTGGGAAGTGACCCAGATGCACAAGACACATATCTGCCACAAATAAAGCACAGGCTTAGAAATGCTCCACTTGAATGGTTGTAAATGAGAAAGCGCCAGAATCAGACCTCCCAAATCTCTCCCACTTCTTCAGAAAAAATGAGTCAAGTGGGGCTGTTGAGTTTCAGTGCCTCATGTATAAATTACATCAAGCAGTTTCATCAGCACAGCATCTGATGAGAGTATAAGAGATACAGCCGATGCAGACACAGTGGTTAGGTAGTCACTTACACAGACACACACATTGCTTACACAACGAAAAAGAAACTACACCATGAGTCATCCTGAGGCCATTTTGGGTGAAAAGTGGAACAATTTAACAGTAAAAATCTCCACATAGCTACAGTTTGAGACACTAAGCAGATAACAATAAGACTGCTGTTGTCTTTAACAATGGTCTGATGTCAAATCTTTACACTCACATACAATATATTAGCATATTGAAGGTAATCTTCACCAAAAAAATTTGTCGCTCCCTTTTCCTCTCTGCTAAAGGCTAGCGGCTAGAGGCTACATTAGTTGCCACAAGCATAATGCCACATTCATCGTTTAAACACCTTGTTCAGAGTGTTCATTGTTAACTGAGTTTGTTCTTGTTAATCCAGCGTAAATTGTTTACCCCTTTTTTAAGCAAAAATGACAAAATATTTACAGGTTCCACCAATTCAAATGAATGATTTTTTTTTTTATGTTAGTAAATTTTATATCTTTGGGGTTTAGACAGTAGAATAAACAAAACATCACCTTGGTCTCTTTTCCTCTATTTTAAGACATACAAGGGATCAAACAACTAATCAATTGATCAAGTAAAAAACAGCCCAAAGAATCAAATTAAAGGTTCAGTTGGTAATAACTTTTTATATTTACTTTTATTATTTGCTGAAACTGTCCCTATATCCTGACAGAACTAAATCAATCAGTAAAAAAAATCATGTTCCTCTGCCTCCTCCTGGTGCTAAGAAAGTTTGCCCCAGTTGGTCAGCCGGTGGGCGGTGCTTGGTTTTGGCTATTGTTTTCAACATCTCGCCCGGCTCACAAACTTTTTCATTTCACATTTAAACAGTACACTAAAATATGTTTCTGAGGCAAGACAGGCAATGCAGTAACAGAATCTTATTTGAATATTTGATCACAACTGCCTCGTTTGACAGTTTGATCGGGACTCTTTTCCTGCTATTGTATTAAATTGCTGTGAGCTGGCAGAACATAACGTAGCCTAATCTCGGAGGTTATTCCTTCAGAGCGCTCAATGTGACAAAATCTCAGAGTTCAACCGGGCAGATACATCAGTTTTCATCAGACTCACCCTGGGTCGGGTTAATTAAGTTGCCAAAATAACCCCGCAAATCAAATCCATAATTCACCATTAACAATCAAGCCACTAAACCTGTATGGAAATGAACACGTCTGCTGAAATGTTAAATTCATTAACGATCCGACACGAGTCATCTCTCTCTCTCTCTCTCTCTCTCTCTCTCTCTCTCTCTCTCCGCGAGTGCGCATGCACACACACACACACACACACACACACACACACACACACACACACACACACACACACACACACACACGCGGTCCAGTTCTGGTGGTTGATGAACGCAGATATGTGCTCATTAGTTCTCAGTTCGGGCAGGTTGGGTAGCGCACTGCCATGAGTCCATGAGGCTAATGTCTGATTACTCCACATTTTTATATAAAATAATAAATATTTTGTGATTACATTCTGAATCTGCAGCGTTCTCTGTCAGGTAAATACAGTAGTAGGCTACAATAGTCTCTGATGTAGAAGTAGCCTACACTGTAAGTAAGTAGGCTATGAAGTGGAGTTGCATATTAAGTGGTTTGGGGTCCTTCTGTAAGTCATTTTTGGGGTACAATTTGGTTTTGATGAATTCTACAAGCAGCAATACCACAGGCCAAGTAATTGCCCGTTCCAAACAGGCACGTTTTCAACGGGCACTGCACTAGTTTATACAAACGTAACAAAATGTCTCTGTACGTGTTTGAAAAACAGAAGTTTTAATTTGAAAATTGTGACGACTCTAATAGAAGTGGAGTGAGAGACAAAGGAGAAAGTATTTTCCAACAGGCATATGACATTTCCAGTTTCCTAATCTAAATCTCGAGGTCAATAAAAGAGTGGATTACAGAGAGTGAGTCATGGGTTGTTATTTTCCACACTCAGCTGAGAACACGCTGCTCTTTGATGTTTTGACTCCAGGTCTAACGGATCCTTCATGCCTGTTAATAAGACTTTAGGCTCCATCATATAATCACTTTTTATTATTTTAGCTGTGCACGTTTAGAAGCAAAACAAATGTTATTACTTAAGTTCAAATAAGTTCATTATTCCATGGCAGGTTGCAACTACAAATACAAAGATTATTAGACACTAATGGCAAGTCTGTTCATGTGTAAATCTCCCTCTGGAAGTGCAACAGACTGGATCTTAAAGAAAAAGAGCTGCACATCAGAGGACTGTGCTGCCCCCTGCTGGAATAAAGTAGAAATTATGACTTTCACTCAAAGATAGAGGGAAAGAAGAGTTTTTAGCTCAAAATGTAGACAAGGACATAAGAGAAAGGAAATATAACCATCTTTTGATATAACTGATCTTGTTTTGTTATAACTGTTATTTTTCCTCATGTTTTTATGGAGGATTTCCATCTTTTTATAAAGCTTTTTTAAAGAAAAAAGGAATTTAACAAATGCAAAAATCAAATCAAATCTATCTTTAACAGACAAACCTGGATATCAAGAAATAAAAGCACTCAACCAACAGGCACACATAGGAAGGAAGATTTACTTTACTCTGCCTTTCTTTGTTAATACAGAACTGACTGAAGGTCTGTCATTAACTTCCTGTTCTCCAGCAGCAGCTTATATCCATAGTAATAAAGTGGACAGGTCTAATGCGTGGCAAGGGAGTGCACCGGTGCTGTTGCAAATGCATAAACCAACTGGATTTCTGCAAGCGCAAGCAATTTGTCCTCCATTTTCCCACAGTCACGCACAGGCACCCATGCTTACTCTTGCTGGCTGCATACTAGGACTGAATATCAAACGCCACTGTGGTGCTACATAATTCAAATAGCAAACCTTTATTATTCTGGGGTAATGTATTTTCTTCCTTGCACTCAAGACTACTCACAAGATTACAGGGGAAATGGTTAACTGGCAAACATCCAAGATTATAAATTGAAGATTAGATCAGGAACTGGCCTTCAGTGGTATCAGACCTGGAAATAGTGCCCATTATTTAAGGTGGGGGGATATCTGATAAAAAGAACATTTCATTAATGCAAGTACTGTCTCTTGTTTCTATTGGCTGCATTCTAAGAACACATGTCAAATACCATATTTAAAATGGTGTTGGTCAGAAACCTCCTGATTCAGTGACCCCGAAGCATTTTGCAGTTAACTGCAGTCTAGTCTCGCATTGCCAGACCTTTATCCACAGCGCTGAGGAGGAGGGTCTGGCGAGTCCACACAGCATTCCGGCATTGGAGAAAAACATGCTCTGGATTATTGGCATTTCTTTAAACCAATCACAATCGTCATGGGCGGCACCTCTGCAAAATAGCCTTGGGAAGGAACTTATTTTGGTGGGACATTCAAAAGTTGTTTTAGTCTTGCAACATAATTTACCTTGCAGAGATCTGAGAAAAGGTTAAGGGGTTGATAGAATGCAAAACCGATTTTACCTTGTCATAGTTTAATAATGACAGTTTGGTGGGAAAATAGGACATGCATAGAACCTCAAAATCCCATTGACACCTCTTTCCTCTGCAAATCTCACAATTTGTAACTGCCTCTGAAAACGGGCAAATCTCAACGAGCCTCCTAGTTGACATCAACTCGGCGGCTCCTCCTCATTTGGCTCTAGTCTCTTTCTTTGTCACGCCCCAACATTTACATAGGCTACACAACTGACCTGAGATCAGGTAGTCTTCTGAATCTAGGTCACGCAGATCTCTGCTATTCCATGAAAAAAATTCACTTCAGAAACTTTTTTATGCGAGAAATCAACTATGTAAAGCTCAAATATGGGCTGAAAATTGATGGCTAATTGCAAATTTTGTCCGACTGTGTGTCCTAGTTCAGCGGCCGGTGCTGCCTGGGTTGCTACATCGCTGCCCTGCCTGTCTTCCTTCACGGACCCTTTATCTTTATTAATGACAAGCATGACTTGGCATTACTCACTACTGGAGCACAGTATCCTAATAGCACTCTTTAGTGGGAAGAAACATACTGACTGTGGCAGGAATGTCAATGCATATGGTTGGCTCAGCCCCCCTGAATCATAACTGCCATAACATTGTCTGAAATGTCTTTAAAGGTGCCAAATCACCATTATGAGCTGCTCTCCCCCCCTTGCGCCTAATTGTGCACCATGAAGTATGTTGAACAGCTTGACAATTAGCTGTAAATGGGTTTCCATAGCCACGCTGTAATACCCATTTTACACTCACATGTCAATAGAAAATGTTCATTAATACGACAGATTACATCACACCTCCAGATTAGATTTAGCTGCCAGCAGGGTGCTGCTTCACTGCTCATGTTAAGGGTAAAATGTCCCTCACTGTCCCCTGTACTTTGATTTGTGGTTAGATTTAAACGTGGGTCAGCCCATTATAGGATATGAGTGTTTAACAGACGGTTCCCTTAATGTTTAACAACAGAGATTTATGACAAATAATCATCCAAGTTTAACATTTGACAGAAAGGCTATTATTTGCAGGCGTGGCAGTAAATGCTGCCGAGATGACACTTGCCCCATTAATCTTCATATTGTTATTCACAGCTGAGGATTCCATTATTCTGCTATTCAATAATAGGATGAGAAAGATCAATGTGATTCATGTAACAGAGGAACATATATTGTTTTACATCTATGGATGGAGGTGTGTTTACATGATGCTCAAATGAACAACCGACGTTACTAGTGACCATCAGGTGACCATTCTGTTGCTATAACAACACCTACTGGAAAAGTTCCATACTGTAGCAGTTTAGAACTTTCTAAGTGACTGTTAATTTACTTTCACTGTGTATTTTACTATTTTTACTTTCACTGTGGTGGATTCATTATTGAGTTGTTTATTTCACTGGTGATACCTGTTTCTTCCTGGCATAAGGGACAATGTCACTAATTTGACGTCTACGTATACTTTCTTATAAGTTTTCTTGATACCATACTTATTCATTTTTTTACAATACCTTTGGTCTAATAACTCGTGTTTATTGTATAACCAGCTGCTGTTTTATAGCATTTTAATTTTCCAATGTTTGTATTTATATGTCTGTGTTTATTTTTATGTTGGTTGGTTGGCTTATTTCTTTTGTGAAGCATTTGGTGACATTCTGCTTTTGAAAGGTGCTATATAAATTTTAAGTTACTTACTTACCTACATTTTAAGTTACTTACTTACCTACTGTGGACATACAAAGAAAAAGAGAGTTAATGTTTAAAAAACACAAGTCTTTGGAAGCCAAACAATCATGTTTACACCTGTTACAATTAACCTTTCCCTCAGCCTGCCTTGCATTCTTCAACTACAGATTATGGGTCTACACAGATGACAAATATGTCACAGAGAGAGACTGTTTCCTGGGTTTACACAAAAATGACTGACTTAGTGCAGAAGGCATGAGTCTAAAAAAACGCCTGCCCCTTGCTGTTTGATTCTGAGAGACTGAAAATAAAAACTAACATGCTGATGTTTTAAATAACTGAAACATGTTTCAGCTATTAACTGAAGATAATTAGTATCCATGGAAACAAGAAAAACACACCATCAAAAATAACGCAAATAAAAATTATTTTCTTTAAGGTGGATACTGTCCTTTGAAGTTAAAGGTGCAATATGTAATCTGACAGCTAGTGTTTAAAATAGTTACTGCAGTACAAATTCAAAATACTGGAGAGAGTTGTCTCCCCCACCCCTTCTACCCAGACTCGACGTTCGCGGATGTTGCCAGGCTGAAATCGCAGGATCCATAGTCTCACTTTGCCAGACCCTCCTCGAAAGCGCACTGAAGGAGCATCCACAACAATGTTGTTAGACGCTTGTCCTCTCCACCTGAATGAACACACTTTATTGGCTTAGAATTACAGCAACAATCGCTAAACACACTGCAAACTCATGGTCATAGCTTCCCGATTTACAGCCCCCGTCTCTTGTCTTAAAATAATTCACCGTTGTCGGCTACGGCCGCTGAACATGCAACATGTTGTAAACAGCCGTGGCCCGCTTGCCTGGTCCTCTGATGTTAGCAGGGTTAGCATGGCGGCATTAGCCAGGACCACTGGCTGTGTCGCAATTTGTTTTTGCGAGTAACCAACTCGGATACTCTATATAATAAAGCTATATAATTTAATATGAGTACACAAATGTTGAAATGACATAAAGGGCCCTATTTTAACGATCTGAAACGCAATCAAACGTGAAACACAATAGCTTTGTGGGCGGATCTCGGGCGCTGTTGCTATTATAACGGCGGGATAAATGACTCTTGCGCCCGACGCAAATCTAAAATGGGTTGGTCTGAAGTAGCTAGGTGTGGTTTGGGCGTAACATGAAAATAATCAATCAGAGCATCATCTCACATTCCCTTTAAGAGCAGGTGCGCTTGTTCCATGGCGGATTGCTATTATGACGGCGGATTGGCCTGGCGCACGCCAGCAGGAGCTGTCCGAGATGCGGCAAAGTAATAATTGCCCGTCTTGGCCGGGAGGCAATGTTGCTGCCGCCTTTCGGGGACATCTTCTCAAGTCTGGAGAGGATTGCTGCAGTCATGGAGCGTGGGCCTCCAAACGCACCACCTGCACCTGTTGTGCCCCTTCCTCCTCCGTCCACTCCATCTCCGTCCACCCGCTCCACCAGGAGCACACTGAGTGTCCAATCCCACCGTAGTTCTACATCACATCTCCTTAAGTCCTCTAATATTTCCTAATTTATGTCAACACATCCATGATTCATGGAAATGTTGTGTAAAACACAACAAGCCACAAAGAATGCTGCGACTTTTTGAGGACTGTACTGTAAAGTGCCTCCTGATCTATCCAAACACCTAAAGCGCATTTTCAGTAATATTTTTCTTTTTCATGCTACATTATGGCCAAGCATGTGCCCCTAAAATAGCATCTGAATAACGCGCTATTGACTCTAGACTAGCGCCACTGACTTTAGACCAGGTTTTTCCTGGTCTGTGGCGGAATTGTTTTCTGAAACTGCAAAATAGCACCAGTGAACTTTTGCGCCGGAACAAGCCTCATCTTTTTGCTAAACGGGAGCACAAATACATTCCCTAATTTACCGACGTGCGTCTGTGGAGGGAAAAGTCCGCTGCGCGTCGGGTGCAAAATAGGAATGATACATGCAAGATGTAGCAAGATAGGGCCCAAAATGCCCGTCTCTTGTAGCCGTGATAAATTAGCCTGAAGCTAATGCTTAGCTACCTGTTCAGGAGGAAATTAGGCAACTCTGCGTCCTTTTGGGCTCTAAGCTGTCTCCATCTTTCAAATACATCTCCAATATTTACCCGGGGTTTGTAACGTATCTGGTCACGCAACTGTTAGAAACATTTTTTTTTAGGTCGGGTAGAATTTATCTCCGTTGATCCAGTTAGTTTTTTTGCTGCTTTCATGGCTGTACTAACGTTACAGCTGTAGCGCGCTGGGTTTATGTTTTTACAGGTATATCTGCCTGGCTGTCAAACTGGGCAGTTGATAACACCACACAGGCCAAAACACAACCAGAAATTCCGTCACGGAACGGAAATTTCAAAAGGAGAAAATACAGCATTGGCATTGTTGTCAGAAAAGATAGTATTTCAACTTAGCATGTTTCCTTAATATCTGATGACAAATTGGGGTCATTTTTGGATTTATTACAGTAAATATATTACATATTGGACCTTTAATAATCAGCATTTTTACAAAATTATTAAGATGTCCGCTTTCCATTTGGAACAGAAAGCAAAACCCTCTAAGCCTCACACTTTTACTTGCCCTTCTTTCTCTCCACCCAACTGACAAACATTTACGTCAGAGTCACGGGGCCTCTATTTCCTGTCAATGAAACAGGGTGGTCTGGACAGCCCCTCTCTGCAGCAGGCAGGCAAGGCAGGAATTCACGAAGCCCCTCCTGGGATCGGCTCAGTTCCAGCTTTATACTGTGTGACCCACTTATTTGACAGCAGCTCTGTTAAAACTTTCAGAAGCGATGAGTCCTTTTCATGCTGGGCAACAAGGGCAAACATGAGAAAATGAAAAGAAAGTGGGGCAGAATTCCAGAAAACTACTGCCTCAACATCATCACTAGCACAGATTTGTTCACAGTCAGCTTCATCGTTTTAAGATCTGTTTTTTTTTAAATGGTAAAGCATTTAAAGCAAGCACAGCTTCAAAGTCTTTTGGAAAGTCTGACATCAAATACTTAAAGACTTAGTTGCTGATCAGCAACCTATTTAATGCCTTTTTAAATTAGGTCTATGTTTGTTTATGGTTTGATGAATTTTCTAAAAACAAAACTCGTAATTGTAATTTTTTTTTTAAGCTGTCCTTGAACATATGAACAAAGATACATTCCCTGCCTGCAATCGTTGCTTTCAAATAAAAACCATTTACCTCCAAAAATAATGTCCACTTTTTATGAGCCAAGCAAAACTAGGCCTGTTATCAGCTTTGTGACGAGGTGTTTTCAGGTAATCCAATGGTTTTGAGAGAATTTTCTCTACCAATAAATGATCACTTAATCTACAAATGTATTTCAAAGATTTACCAAATTTGGAGATACATGGTTTTGACTGAACAGCGACAAAACACATTATCATGTGATAATAATGTAACTGTTATGGATGTTCCTAACGACTAATATCACTGACGTTCAAACATGCATAATTTTGTTCGAGAAAAACCATCAGATGGTTAAGATTCATTTCCCAGTGGGATTTAATGCTTGTAGGGGCGTCGTGGTAGAATAATGTTTACAATGCGTACCATATAAATGCAATGTTTGCGGTTCGATTCCAGCCCGTGACCTTTGCTGTATGTCATAACCCTTTCTCTCTCCTAATGTTTCCTGTAACTACAGTCACTATACAATAAAGGCAAAACATCACAAACAAAATGTCCACGTCCTACACTCTTATGCCTTGCTGCATACACCTCCAACCTTGTACAAAAGCATCAACCAAATGAGTAAATGTAAAATGATTTTCTTAACAACTCTAACCTCCCAGAAACACGATCCCCATCAGAAATCACAGAGGACAATACTTCAATTCCACTATCACCTAGATTAGACCCACAGTGTTCTGGGTCCCACGTCTGAGACACTATAAACTTCAACAGATCTCTAACAGACAAAGACAACAGGGGAAGAAGGAAGAGCAAGAAGGAGAACCAAGGTGATGTTTGGCACCATGATGTAATGTTTCTCACCTCAGCACCATGGGACAGACTCCTTTTCCTGAGGGCCGGAGAGGGCTCGGTTGATCGTAGAGGAGTCAGACCTCCGTTCTTCAACTGCTCCCCTGAGGGCGACTTTGGTACAGTCCACACAGGAACACCATCTGAAAAACGACAAAGTTAGTTAACAACAAAGTTAACAACAGTGACAAGGAGATACTTGGGATTAGCTATTGTTTGATTTGTACTCTTGATTTGTGTGTATTAATGCTCGATTTTGGGTTGGATGAAATTGATAATAAGAATGAAAGCGGGAACACGGAGACAACTCATATTGCACTCTATACGTTCATTTCTGACATTCTGACGTTCTCCTAAATGACAGTGAAGTGAGGGTGTGTTATTAACAAAGACTAGACATCAGGAAATTGTGTGTGTGCCTGTGTGTGTGTGTCTGTTTAAATTTAATATTTGTATCCTGGCCTTGTTATATATTGACTCAACTAAGGTCAGACATGCAGAAATGATAATTCATTTTGACTCTGAGCCACAAACAATAAAATATTCTGCAGAAATATTATAACTCTACATTCTGTCCTGCTGTACCTGAGCCTTGAAACAATATCATGCCAGTTATAGTGTACTTTGGACCGCTGGAGGAAAAGTGAACCCCCAAAGTTATTGCAATGACTTTAGTTATGATATATGATATATTTTGATATTAGGAGGAAGAATATTTTCTCAATATTGCCATGTTGATTTCAATCACATCTAGCAATTGCCAGTTTTAGAGTTGCCTTGAGTTTGAATTACAGCTCAATAAATTACAAAATGACCACCACCTCGGACACCCTTCTAACGTTGTGCTTCTCCAAAACTGTATTTAATGCAGAGCTAATTCACTGATCACATTTTGTATTTCCAGACTTATCAGAAACTAAAGATAATGTGGTCAGCTGTCCTTTAAATAAAAAATAACTTGAACCAAGCTACAAGTTTCCTCATTTAACCCTTGTGTTGACTTCGGGTCAAATTGACCATCATATGGGACGTAGAAATAAGCGCTAAAAATGTGTAGATGAAAAATTAAATAATTTAAAACGTTGGAAAAAGCAAAAATAAAAGAAAAAAAGGCGTCAAAAACGTCGGGAAAAAAAGTGTTTTTTTCAAGGTTGACAGGAAGACAACCCAAGGGTTAAAAGCTTCTTATATAAATCACCGTAGTAGATCACATTTCAAAGTACTGTAAATGGATTGGTACTACAGGCTATTCTCCTCTCCAGCCCCAACACTCAAATTGGGTTAAAAGTCTAATGCACCAACAGGCCATTCTATGATATCCATTAGTGAGAAGCAAGCTGTGCTGACATAGTTCAACATGTTGCAGTGCCTGAGGCGAGTCTGTCTCGACAAAATGTGCTGAAATAGCCCTAAGGCCGGGTCTCTACTTTGGTCAACAGACAGTTTGACTCACAGGAACCTAAAAAGTGTTAGTGAACCTTCTCCAGCAATACTGGACTCTCATACAATGGAGACATGAGCAGTAGTGGCTCCAGCCCAAGGTGAGTAAAGTGTGAGTGAGTTGTAAATACAGTGAAAATTGAATGTTTTGAAAAGGTTATTCTCAAGACATTTGGAGGTTAATAGGATCCTGAGAGTTCATTTCAAGATAGGGTTTTAGTGCAAACATTTCTGGAAATAGTTTGTGTGTGTTTACCAGTAGTTGCTTTACAAATACAATCTATGACATACTTTGATACTTTCTCTGAGATGTCACAATGAACACCAGAAGTAGAAACACTGCAGCGGGATGTCTGGGCCATTGGATAGAGGCATGCAGGTGAATCAAAAGGCCGTCGCAGATCAAACAGTGGAGAAACAAACATTCATGCAGTAGATGTTTCCAATGGCTTCACCTTCCATTTCTGGGCTGTGACATCAATTCAGATTTTGTGATGCTTTCACATCCAACTCTTACCCTACAAATCTACTTTCTGCTTCTCTCTTTATGTTAAGCTGTAAAGGGGTTAGTTAGCAAAGTAAATTTCCTTTATGGATTTTAATTTCCTTAAAGGAAAATGTTCTGCGTGTGGGGTAGAAGAGACAGAGGGTTGGGCTTCAAGCTCTTTATGGCAGTGACAGAGGGGACCTACAGAGAGCAGCAAAGATCCTTTACGATCAGTTATAATAATATTCTGTGTGGTTTGTGACTGGCAGGTTTTTGGTTGGAATTTACAAAGATCCTTCAAGTTCCTGCACTGTCTTTGCAATTACTAGAGTTGACTCAGATAAGCTGCTCTGGTTTTGTAGTAATAGGAGCCTGGAGGGACTAACGTGCCAGCCAAACTCAGTCCAACCTCATGCTCGGCTCTCTACCAAAGAGTTATCTTGCCCATGCAGTGGCAAAGCTTTCCTGTGTGGGCATAAGAAAACCATTCAACCAACCAACCGACCAGCCAGCCACTCCCTTTATCAGCTGCATCAAATCTTGATGCTGCTCAAAGCCACCCATCACTCGGCAAAACCGAGGATCCTAACAAAAAACTCCTCACTGAGGTGTGGGGGGTACATGCCGGAAGCGGGAAGCAGCTGGACCCCCACAGGACGTATCAGCCAGGCAGCGGAAGGAAAGAGGTTTGTACTTGCGGCCCGGTGGTCCCACTCCACACCACCCCCTGTCTGATGAACAGGTACAGGGCAGCGTGACTGTTGGCGCAAAGAGAAGACCAAAAGACTGTGAGGATCGGCAGATTTGCGGGTATCCGGCACCCACCCCAAACGAGCTTCCCAAAGTCATAGATGGACGTGGAACACAATTTCTTGGCTTAAATGCTCCACCAATAACATGCACCTTTAGGACCTAAAAGATGGCAGCAGTTACAATGGATTCCACTGGGGACCACAAAGTCACCACAAAAACATGCGTCAAAATCATCGATCCACTTTCGGCTGCTTATATGGGTCCGGGGCTCTGTGGCAGCAGCAAGGTAGCTAATACGGCCTTCTCCCTAGTCTTGTCATCCAGCTTTGCCTGGGGTGATCCCAAGGTGTTTCCAAGCTAAAGTAGATAGGATATGTCAGCCCTTCAGCATCTCCTGGGTCTGCCCCAGGTTCTCCAGTTGGACGTGCCTGGATTACCTCCACAGAGAGGTGTTTAGGAAGCATTCAAATCGGATGCTCGAACCACCTCAAATGACTCCTTTCAACAAGAAAGAGGAGTGGTGCTACACTGAGTTCCTTGCAGATGTTTAAGCTCCTAACTATATCTTGAAAGGTCTGTTCAGAGAAAGTGAGGTGAATTAGCATGGGGCAGCGCAAACTGAGACATCTAGGCTTATCCTGGGGATTTAGTTATTTAAACATAAACTGAAGGGAAATGTCAGAAAGAAATGGAGTTCCTGGTGAGTTCTGACATCAGACAGAGGCTGAGCTGCACGACACACTGAGTTCGTTACTATCTAGCTGACACCTAACAGTTGGTACATTGGCAGTTTGGAGTGAATCAACACGGAGTGCAAGAAAGGTTCAGTGTTCAAATTCGCCTCGCTTTCACACCTTTAGGTTGAGCCCAGCCGACTTGCAAAGAAAACTCATTTTGGCTGCTTGTACCCTTCGTTTTTTTCGGTGGAACAGCGTCAAAAATATTCACAGGAACTTCATAAACAACTCCTACAACACAATCCACTTCTTCAGTTTATTTAAAACAATCCTTGTTTTGCCAATAAAAAATGGGCTTTATTAGCCATTTAGTAACAATAAGTACAAGTCCATTTTGGATTTCTACATTTCAATGAAAGGTCCAGAACAGTTACTAAATGGATCTTGAGTTAAGATTGTTTTGTCAAAAGCAGAAAAGTGGAGTATGCTACATGTGTTTGAGACATTTCTAAGGACAACATGATTTATGGGTGGCCTTTGGGATCCATCGTAACTGCTGTAAATCTAAACTGACTACATCTGCCATCTTCCACAAAAAAGAGCACGCTACAAATTGTCAGAGGCAATGAGTATTTGGTGTTCAATATATTTTCAGTCGAGTATTACTTTTAAATCAGCTCTCGTCTTTCCTGGAGAAAACATTTATGGTGTTGTATTATATCAACTTAGCGACTGTAAATGGATAATAGATATTCTTCTGTATTTGGGGAAATAGGATTAGTCAACAACGTTTCATTGATTTTCAATTAGCTTTTTTGTATTTAGGGTCAACCTTCCACCTTTAGGCACTGTTCACTCATCCTAATCCTTAGTGTTATGCCAATAGAACCAGCCTCAGGTTGAAAATGGTTTAAATCGAAACAACTTTATTGGATCCATAGTGATCTGGCACAGAGATTGGTTAAACATGGCAGAGGTCTGACATTTTAGGCACCAGTGTGGATTCCTTAGGCAAAGACTCAATCCTTTGAGGAGATTTAAAAGTGCATAGTATTAGTCATAGGTTTACTCTTTCACACATAAACTCTGATTTTGTTCTGACATGCATGTACGGAAACAGTTGAAATGCTTTCAAGGATTCTGTAAATAATACTGACAATAAAATTATGTTCAAACACACTTCACATTCATGCTTGTACTTGGCACTGCCATTTTAAGGAGCAATTGGAATTTCAATGCAATTGACGACATTGAAGGGACACAATAATGAATTGAAAACAGCACAGTACAACACCAACAACTACAAACTATGACAAAAAACATATATGGAACAAAATAAAACAATTTAATACACAAATGCAACATTCAACAACACTGACTACAAACATTGAAGTTCATGGTACCCATCAGGCAGGGACAAGAACCACAGTCCAGCTGCCCCAGCTGGCCCTTGCCGCTGGGCTCTGGAAGAGGACACTGGAAAGACAAGAGGGATGGGGGAGATGGAGGGGTCGGGGGCTCCAGTAGCAGCACTGGAACAGGGCCAAGGGCGGACTCACCGGACGGGGCTCCATGGGCGGCGTAGTTGCACTGGGAGGCGTGGGACTGAGGTGGTGCTTGGCTGTGGCTTTGGGTCTGTTGGAGGATGTTCAGGCACTCTCCCAGGCAGCTGAGTGTGGCGGCCGACGTGGCTTTGAGCAGCAGCAGGTCCTGGTCCAGACAGGAGAGAGGGCCTCTGGTGGGTAGAGAGTCAATGGACTGCACCAGGTTCTTCTGTTGGCCCTCTGCTTGGGACATCACCTGGGGGACAACAGATATGTAGAGCATTAAGATACACAGTCAACAGTCACATTACCTAGAGATACAGTAGATAAGATTATTTTTACATGATATAGTATCAATTACTCACAGGTGGTGGATGGATGCAGATGTATATTAGCTGAGGCAATAAGTCATGTAACTGCATCTCTCAGCCAGCTTTACCAGACAATAATTTAAGACACATTACATTTAATGCAACATTAAAAACAATCCTGGACACTGGGTGGCTGTGAAATCTATACCCTTACCAGTGAGTAACTTTCAATATATCATTTAATATAAAAGAAACTATCCATTTCACTCTCACTCTACATTGGCGGGATTTACTCTTTCCTGATGTTTGCTATTCTATATCAGTCTATTTTTAACCATTCATGTTAAGGAACAAGAACTTCAGTGGGTAATTAAATGCATTTGCCTTTAAAAGATTAAGATGGTGGTATTTTAGGTTTTGAATAAAGTCTGCTAAAAACTACAGTGCCCAGCTGTTTATGGAAATTATATTTTTAGATGCTGAAACTATAGATCTGTGGCTCATTTTTAAATATTTATGTGTTAAGTTGGAACCAATGTGTTTGGGGCCAAATACAGGGTAGGGAAGTCAGAAAGTATTGAGAAAAACATTTATTTTTGGTCTTTTCATGGGATTTGTTGACAATAAGAAAATCTACATTACTGCAGCTTCATCCCTAAATGTGCATTTTCACAGTTGACACATGAATTGCAGACCTAATTAGTCGCAAGTCTAGGGTTTCATTGTGATAAGATGTGTCAAATCCTTAACAAATAAGATTAGCTTGTTTGCTTGTTAAAATACTTAAGAGGAAACTAGTTACCATGGTCACATGCCAAAGAACATTTTTTAAGACCATTCATTTATATTTGAATGCTTTTTGCAATCAAAATCTAGTATTTTCAAACAATAAATCTGTTTTCCCGATAACGCCTTTTAGGAAAATTATTTATCAAAGAATGGACAAAATCAATGGAATTCTGTTAAAAGTTTGTTTACTTGCAGCAAGTAGAGTCATTTTACAGCACTTCAGCATAAGTACAGAAGAATGACTCAAGATTGTTCACAACAGTGTCTTTTTAAAGGAGTTGGGAGTAAAGTTATTTATTCGGGTCATGCAATCAGTAGCTTTTCTTTTTATCTCTGGTCAGGCCCGGCATCTCCTCCACATTATGCGCTCTGCCCTCAGGGATGCCCTTCGCAAGGTCACTCAGCTTTCATGATTAACACATGAAAGACAGAAATATTAAAACAACTTGCACAACTATTTTGCAGCGGGTCCGTGCAGAGCTTAGCCCCGCCCATGACGATTGTGATTGGTTTAAAGAAATGCCAATAAACCAGAGCACGTTCTTCTCCGATCCCGGAATGCTGTGTGGACTAGCTCCGCACCATGTGGATGGTCTGACGAAGGGAGACTTGATACGACCTGGCAACGGGAGATATTTGTAGTCTGCTCAGCTCATAGAACTCAAAACAAAATTCACAGAGCGGAGTGATACTTATTGTTCAAAGGAATTAAACGGCATAGCTGTTTTATATGGTTATTATAAAATGGGCAGCTCACATCAAGCAATCCGATTGGTTCATAGCATGATATAAAAACCATATACAGCGGTTATGACGTCAAATTCCTTTTCACAATAAGTATCACTCCGCGTCTGAGAAAAACAACGCAAGACTAACAAACTGATAGCTGGTGCCATGGAGGGAAACTGTTCTACTACACACAGTGCTATGACACAGAGCTGGTTTAAAATCGACCAAGTAGCCCTTTAATTGTATGCTATATTTAGAATATTGCTGTCAGATAGCCCTTTTTGACCGAGAACTGAAGCTGTTATCTAACATTATGTACTCTTTAAAGCCACCAGACTCCTTTGACAAAAACAGTAATTTTACCTCACAAGGAGTACCTGTCTAATCAGACAGCAGGTCTGATTAGACAGGTAGGTAGTTGGTTTGTGTAATTATGTGCCTTTCTTTAGGGTTAAGCAAAATAAGTAGTCCATTCTAGTTGCTAGTGTAAGCTAAGACTTGAGTCCGTACCACGGCCTGTAGTGAGCCATTGCTTAATTAAGGACATCTCATTCTAAATGTACATTTTCATTTTCATTACCAAGGGTGCAGATACATGCATGATAGAAATAAATATTAATGTAACACTATATCTTCCACCTTCTCATACAGCTATACTGTTTTGCTTGTGTGTAGGAAGTGACACAACTTAACATTAATTCCAGAGGTGTCACCTCAGTCTTGACTACAGGCACAATCACCTGCTCTAAGACAGCATTGCCAAAAAAGAAACTGCTAAAACTCTTCAAACAAAAAAGTTCTCCCCTGTGCTCCTACAGAACATTTCTTCCTGAGAATTATATTTGTATGACTCACCTATTAGAGTCTAAATGTATCACAAAAAGTGGAGAAGACAGAGCTGGTTCTTGCTAGTGGGTAATAAGCTTCTCTTGGGGCTAATAAATCTGGGTTGTTTATCAGCCTGGAAATGTTGTATTCATTAATATTGTATGGCTTCACAAACACTCGTCCTCCACATGCACTTCAATAGCACATCTGTCACCCTGCCTCAGTACACAGAACTATTTGGGAGTCACTGAGAGCTGTTGTGGTGAGGTTATATGTGGCATACACATTCATGTAAAGGATTTTCTTTTCTTTTTTTTCTTGTTTAATTATGCAGCTATTTACTTATGTCGAATGTTGAATTCTTCAGGCACAGGAAGCTCAAATTGTTGTCTCCAATGCTTGTTAAAAATAGACTCTTAGTGTTCAGCATGCTGATATCATATCATTTTCACAGTGCCCTTCAAACAATAAGGACTTCACACAGGCATCTCTCTTGTTTTACATTTAAAACCCTCAGGAAATATGTTTCTGTGTCCCATTCATGATGGTAATTATTGTACTGCACTTTATACGGTGATAAAGTGCTGGATATAATAATTTGCCTTTATTTATTTTATTGTGTCAAGATATCATGGTAAACCATTTTCACGAGTAGGTGATAAATTAAATCTGACCATTCTGTTGCAGCATTAGATTATACATGGTTAAGAATTTATGTACTTTTGGAAAAGTTTGGATTTTGGCCATCTAAAGTGACCTAGCAAAAAGTGCTCTTACGTGCAATCCAATGCACACAATCATGTGACTGAAGAAGTTTGAGAGAGAGGCAATTCATTGTAGCCATTTTTGGTGAAAATATGACCTTAAAGTACTGAAGATATGGAAGGGGAGGCAAAAAATTGTTTCATACTAGATACATTTTTGGGTATTGCTTTTCAAGTTATATAGTCACATTTTTAATTAATTAATTAATTACACTCACTTTTATGTGTAGTACATTTTGTGCAAAATGCGAAAATGTAGGCATAAGCTTTAAGCTTAAGATTTAGAAGTATAGCTGTGTCTGTAGTGCATCAGTAATACCAGAAATCAGAGCTGCTTCAGGGTATATATTTACCAAAAGGGCCTTTACGGGTGGCAATGCCAGTTGGTGAGCAAATGTGTTGCTATACAACCTTAAGTAACTCTAAAAAAAAATAAAAGATAAGTAAAGCCCATTCCATGCTTAGAAATAACACAGCTCACTGGGTTTATAGTGCTCAATAAAATACAACCACCATTCTTAAAGACAAACATGGACAATCATGGAGAGAATTATTATTATGCCTGTGTCAAGAGAGACACACATACAGTAACATGAAGAAGATAAGTTAAAGAGATAAACAAGTCGTTTAAAGCAAAAACCTAAGCATACTGTACATGGCCAGGAAGAGAGAGAGCCACTATACTAAAACACACACACACACACACACACACACACACACACACACACACACACACACACACACACACACACACACACACACACACACACACACACACACACACACACACACACACACACACACACACACACACACTTATGTGGGTGACATGGGTCACTAATCAGGTGCCAGAGCCACCTTCAAGTTTCATTTAAATACGCATTAAATATGAATGTTTAATATAAAAACAAATCTTCCTGATCACAAACTTGCTCATAAATGTAACAATAGACATTTATATACATTTTGACAAAAATTAAGCTTGACTTTCTAAATAATGTGGCTCTCTGTATGTGAATAGTTATATCATTCATATTTCTTGTTATTGTTTGGTTTATACGCAGGTTACACTGTTGGACATGAACATAAAAGGAACACATAATTGCAAGAGACGTCTGCTACAAAGCTAAGTCAGTGGGTTGACAGTAATGGCAGCCACACACACAGCCACACACACACACACACACACACACACACACACACACACACACACACACACACAGCCACACACACACACACACACACAGCCACACACAGCCACACACACAGCCACACACAGCCACACACAGCCACACACACACACCTCTCTGGAGCCAACAGGACCAGTGATGCTTCCAGAAATAGCCTAACCCCAGTGATCCAGCTCTGCTGCTGCGGTGTAAGTGCCCAGTGGTGCTGCTGCACTGAGAGTCGAGGCGTTTGATGAGTTCACATCAGCCATGACAAGCTGGCTGAGGAGAGATGGTAATGTGGTCTGACTCCCACCGTCACACAGCCAGTGGAAAGACAGATGCATGCATGGATGGACAGAAGGATGGAAGGTGACATCATGACAATGGCCTGAGCATTCAAACCAAGATCTCACAAATATATTGGTACTTTAACGTTACCATGTGGAAGATTTTTAGTCTACACTTAATATATTTTACAAGTGTCAGTGCTGTGTATTTATTCTGTAAAAATGTTACAAACTGAAATGTATCAGGATACTATTTAAAAAACATAGATGGCTCCTGAAAATTATCAAACTAATGCCTCGAGGTTATGCCAACCTACAAAAAGAATTTGTTAAAATGCTCATTATTTTGTATTATTTGATATAAATAAATGAAAAACATACTATGCCACTACTATCCAACATGCCACCATCATGTCATGTTGGAGTTACTGTAATAACCAGGTTCCAAAGTTCATTACTACTGCATAGGCACAGCAGGGGTGCTGACACAGAGAAACAAAAGTTGAAACAAAAACATTCCAAACAAGTTGAACCTGCAACAATGAGAAATGGAGGATAAAGCTGCTGCTCCCACTGTATGCCTGAGCCTCCTGCCTGGTGTGCAGATGGGTCAGTGAGTGCTGGCGGGTCAGGGATCAACAGGGCAGTGAGAAGGCAGATCATGTGGAGATTCACTGAGGTGCAAAGACCACTTCCCCTGCACGACTGTTTGAAAAAGAGCCAAAGTTGTATGCATCTGTAGCTGGGTGGGGGGACATCTTACGGAAATGTAACAGTGTGGTGTTTATAAATATTATAAGAGATAGTGACCAGAAAATAAATGGGATGTACACCACAATGTGCCCGATGCCGCTGTTTGAGCATAAATCTACTGATAAATCAGCACACAGCAGCTTTCTGGCCTCTATTGTCTACAGGGGTGCATAAATCACAGTGCAAGCACACTGTTGACTCCAGCATTCCCTGGCCCCGTGCCAAACCCATCAGACAAGTTTATAGGCCTGATATGAATAAAGGAAGGAGAACAAATTAGGCTGGATAGACACTGCCTGCCTGGCGTGAGTGTGGAGTTTCTGTTGCGTGTCAGCTGCGTTGATTTTTCTATGTCTTTACACACCAGAAACATGTCTGACGTGATGCTGCTGCTGCTAGCCTTGTCTGTTTCCCATTGATAAAATGAAATACCATGTTAAAGCATTAATATATACTGATTTGATTACAGCAAAGACAAAGTCAGCAATAGTGACGGCAAAATAGGCTACAGAATATTTCGTTCTGTATTGACAGGTGCAATATTAGAAAATTGATTATTTTTTTTAAATAACATTTATATCAAAACCTAGAGACTTTCAAACATCAACATGTCATTTATTAATACGTATTTGTGTCTAAATGACATATAAACATCTTTTCTCATTCTATTTCGCTGGAAACACTTCCAACACGCTTGCGTGTCGCGTGAAAAATAGGCGTCAGTTCACGCACGCAGGCAGTGTGTAAGCTCTAACCTGTTAACATGGGAGCCAAAATATAAAAACGTACACGCCACGCAGCTGACACGCTCGCGCAACGCATCCAGTGTGTAACCGGCCTTACATGAGGAGGGAAGGAAAGCAGGAGGGAGGAAGGCTGAGAAGGAATAGAGGATGTGGAGAGAGAAACTAAATGATAGCATGAATCAGGTCCCAGGGAGCAGCAACCAAAAGTGAAAATGAATCACACATCAGAGGGCCTTGTATTCTCCGCCTGTAGAGAAAACACAAGCACCAAAGGAGTGTTTGTTTTGCTCAATGATCACACCATCTGCTCTATATTTACTCAAACTGTCCCAAGTTCACTTGAGAAGACAGAATTTGCTCCCGAGAGGTGAGAGATTACTCTCCACTCACACTGATCGCTAGTTGCTCTCTTTCTGTCACAGAGTGAATCATTTAGGGGAGATATTCTTAGCGAGACGAGGCAGACACACAGCGTGGCGCGTCTGAATAGGGAATTTAACAACTTGGAGCTTGCCAGGCCTTCAATGAGCAAGAAAGGCATGAAAGAAAGATCTCTGCATGAAATATTGATGCTCCTCCAACAGTGTCATAAGAATGACAAGCAGAGGAAGCAGATGAGCCATTGAGGTGTATGCCAAGTTTTGAATACAGTTTATCTAATGGTGTGGCACTCCCTACTGTTCCAGTTATATTAGAGGAGATACAATGTGCTCAGTTGGGGTCGGGTGCGATGCCACATGGGTGGCAGTGAAGGTCAGGGGCCTCGACGGACCAGACCCGGGCAGCAGACGCTGGCTCTGGGGACGTGGAACGTCACCTCTCTGTGGGGAAGGAGCCGGAACTGGTGCGGGAGGTGGGCGCTACCGGTTAGATCTGGTGGGGCTTACCTCACGCACAGTCTTGGTTCTGGAACCATACTCCTGGATAGGGGTTGGACTCTTTTCTTCTCCGGAGTTGCCCAGGGTGTGAGGCGCCGGGCGGGTGTGGGGATACTCACAAGTCCCCGGCTGAGCGCCGCTGTGTTGGAGTTTACCCCAGTGGACGAGAGGGTCGCCTCCCCACGCCTGCGGGTTGTGGGGGAAAACTCTGACTGTTGTTTGTGCATATGCACCAAACAGGAGTTCGGAGTATTCGGCCTTCTTGGAGACCTTGACTGGAGTCCTGCATGGGGCTCCAGTGGGGGACTCCATTGTTCTGCTGGGGGACTTCAACGCACACGTGGGCAATGATGGAGACACCTGGAGGCGTGATTGGGAGGAACGGCCTCCTGATCTAAACCAGAGTGGTTGTTTGTTGTTGGACTTCTGTGCTAGTCATGGATTGTCTATAACGAACACCATGTTCGAACATAGGGATGCTCATAAGTGTACCTGGTACCAGAGCACCTAGGGCCGAAGGTCAATGATCGATTTCATAATCGTTTCATCTGATCTGAGGCCGTATGTTTTGGACACTTTCGGGTGAAGAGAGGGGCAGAGCTGTCAACCGATCACCATCTGGTGGTGAGTTGGGTCAGAGGGTGGGGAAGACTCTGGACAGACCTGGTAAGCCCAAACGTGTAGTGCGGGTAAATTGGGAACGTCTGGAGGAGGCCCCTGTCCAACAGACTTTCAACTCACACCTCCGGGCGGAGCTTTTCGTGCATCCCTGTGGAGGCTGGGGGCATTGAACCCGAGTGGACAATGTTCAAAGTTTCCATTGCTGAAGCTGCAGCGAGGAGCTGTGGTCTTAGGGTCTTAGGTGCCTCAAGGGGCGGTAACCCACGAACACCGTGGTGGACAACGGTGGTCAGGGAAGCCGTCCGACTGAAGAAGGAGTCTTTCCGGGATATGTTATCCCGGAGGACTCGGAGGCAGTTGCAGGGTACCGAAGGGCCGAAGGGCTGCAGCCTCTGCCGTGAAAGAGGCAAAGCAGCGGGTGTGGGAGAAGTTTGGAGAAGACATGGAGAAGGACTTTCGGTCGGCACCAAAGTGCTTCTGGAAAACTGTTCGCCACCTCAGGAGGGGGGCGGGGAACCATCCAAGCTGTGTACAGTAAGGATGGGACACTGTTGACCTCAACTGAGGAGGTAATAGGGCGGTGGAAGGAGCACTTTGCAGAACTCCTGAATCCGACTAATACGCCCTCTATGTTAGAGGCAGAGCTGGAGGATAATGGGGGATTGTCGTCGATTTCCCAGGCGGAAGTCACTGATGTAGTCAAACAACTACACAGTGGCAAAGCCCCGGGATTGATGAGATCCGTCCAGAAATGCTCAAGGCTCTGGGTGTGGAGGGGCTGTCCTGGTTGACACGCCTTTTCAACATTGCGTGGAAGTCTGGGGACGGTGCCAAAGGAGTGGCAGACTGGGGTGGTGGTTCCCCTTTTAAAAAGGGGGACCAGAGGGTGTGTGCCAATTATAGGGGTATCACACTTCTCAGCCTCCCTGGTAAAGTCTACTCCAAGGTGCTGGAAAGGAGGGTTCGCCAATAGTCGAACCTCGGGTTGAGGAGGAACAATGCGGATTCCGTCCTGGTCGTGGAACAACGGACCAGCTCTTCACTCGCAAGGATCCTGGAGGGAGCCTGGGAGTATGCCCAACCGGTCTACATGTGTTTTGTGGATTTGGAGAAGGCGTATGACCGGGTCCCCGGGAGATACTGTGGGAGGTGCTGGGAGTATGGGGTGAGGGGTCTCTTCTCAGGGCCATCCAATCTCTGTACAACCAAAGCGAGAGCTGTGTCCGGGTTCTCGGTAGTA
This sequence comes from Perca flavescens, assembly GCF_004354835.1. Lineage (NCBI taxonomy): Eukaryota > Metazoa > Chordata > Actinopteri > Perciformes > Percidae > Perca > Perca flavescens. The sequence continues at coordinate 13,357,673 of NC_041344.1, read as the reverse complement.
AGTCGGACTCTTTTCAGGTGAGGGTTGGCCTCCGCCAGGGCTGCGCTTTGTCACCAATCCTGTTTGTAGTATTTATGGACAGGATATCGAGGCGTAGTCGGGGTGGGGAGGGGTTGCAGTTTGGTGGGCTGGGGATCTCATCGCTGCTCTTTGCAGATGATGTGGTCCTGATGGCATCATCGGCCTGCGACCTTCAGCACTCACTGGATCGGTTCGCAACCGAGTGTGAAGCGGTTGGGATGAGGATCAGCACCTCTAAATCTGAGGCCATGGTTCTCAGCAGGAAACCGATGGAATGCCTTCTCCAGGTAGGGAATGAGTCCTTACCCCAAGTGAAGGAGTTCAAGTATCTTGGGGTTGTGTTCGCGAGTGAGGGGACAATGGAGCGGGAGATTGGTCGGAGAATCGGCGCAGCGGGTGCGGTATTGCATTCAATCTATCGCACCGTTAGACGAAAAGAGAGCTTAGCCAGAAGGCAAAGCTCTCGATCTACCGGTCAGTTTTCGTTCCTACCCTCACCTATGGTCATGAAGGCTGGGTCATGACCGAAAGAACGAGATCCAGGGTACAAGCGGCTGAAATGGGTTTCCTCAGGAGGGTGGCTGGCGTCTCCCTTAGAGATAGGGTGAGAAGCTCACTCATCCGTGAGGAGCTCGGAGTAGAGCCGCTGCTCCTTTGCGTCGAAAGGAGCCAGTTGAGGTGGTTCGGGCATCTGGTAAGGATGCCCCCTGGGCGCCTCCCTAGGGAGGTGTTCCAGGCACGTCCAGCTGGGAGGAGGCCTCGGGGAAGACCCAGGACTAGGTGGAGGGATTATATCTCCAACCTGGCCTGGGAACGCCTCGGGATCCCCCAGTCGGAGCTGGTTAATGTTGCTCGGGAAAGGGAAGTTTGGGGTCCCCTGCTGGAGCTGCTCCCCCCGCGACCCGACACCGGATAAGCGGACGAAGATGGATGGATGGATGGACAATGTGCTCAGCTTCTATTGTGAGGTTTCAACTACATGACAGGTTCTTAGGCAAGCATTGTTTTTTGTTCCTGTGGTGCATTACAACGCCCCGACACCATACAAAGCTGCTTTGTCCCAGTTTAAGACGTAAATGAGAGTCGTCTTTCTTATTCTGCAGCAAGGATCAGATAGTGACAGGTGAAAGATTTTCTTCTTATCCCTATAACCACTAAATGGGCAACAAGGTGAAACTATGTCCCTGAATAAACAATAAATAATGATTAAAGAAGAAGAAGATATACAAATGGGTAATTAGTGCTAACACAATTAGCCAATACACTGAAAATGTGCTATTTATCCAGTAAAGATGCCGTACGTTCACTGGTTCCAGCTTTTAAAATGAGGATTTGCTGCTTTATTTTTTCCCCATTAATTTAATATTGGATATCTATCAATGTTTGAACTGTTTGTCCAACAAAACAAGCAATTTAAAAAGGTAAGTGAGTGAGGTTTTGTCCTCGAGTAGCACTGTGAATATGCTTATGGCTCGATACGCATTCCTGTTAATGGTTTCACACTATTCCACTGATCTACGGTGGCAGTAATCTGCTAAGAAACGCAGCAATGTGCCAACAAAGGAAGTAAAGAGGAAGACCACAGGCTAGTAAACATAGAGGCAAACAATACATGATTTGAAATGTTTACAAAAAAAAAAAAAATCAAAGTTGCAAATGTTTTATGAGGAAAGAAACTTAACTTTTTTTAAAAGAAAACTTCACATGGCACCTTTAAATCTTCACCTTGAGCTCTAAAAACCATCGCCTGGGTAAACCCTGACAAACTTCCGGCAAATTTGAGATTTGCTCTGCAAGTCAGTCCCCAAAATCCAGGCACCAATCACAACCGCTGAGGCGACGGCGAGCAGCTTTTTGTTTACATTCAACATGAAAGATACCGAAGCGCAGCGTCACCCGGATCGTTGGTCTGATTGGTTGGACTATCCAATGCACCCAGAGGCATTTGAGCGACGTGCGACGTCCGTTGGTGACTTCCCTTTGGAAATGAACTATCAATGAACCTCTCCCAGACCCACTCTCAGTTACAACTGAGAAGGGTCTGGTGTGATTTATAGACCAATTCACTGATAAATCAAACAGACAACAGATTAGTTGATATGGTGAACTTGTTAGCAAGCAGTTGGCTATTTACACATCAAGCAGACACTGAGTAACATCATTCATGTATCTGTCTACCTGGCGAATGTCAGTCCAATACCCTCTCTCTCTTTTAGCTCTGTCTTTGATCTCTACCAACTCCTGAGGGAATTATCTGGCCTTTAGCTGTTAAACGCTTCGTTCCTGCTATTTGGTGCTGAGCAGTGAGAGTGAATCAAAAACATAGACTGTTAATATACAGTCTATGATCAAAACAAAGGTTGCATGCGTAAAACCAAAACAATAAGCAGAAAGATGCTAAAGCGCTCCGTAGCGCTTATCTACAACATTTTCCATGATGGCCAACATGACCTTCTCCCTGTCAGCTTCAAATTTTTTTTCCTGTGCCAACAGTTTACATGGACAGTAGTGTTTTACATTTAGAAAGCCTCTTGTCTCTCCTTGTCCATGTTTCTTCCTACTTCCTAACTGCTAAAAGTCATCTTATCTCCATTTCTCATCGGCAGAGATGTAACAAAGTAGGACTACTTCACTACTCTAGGCCTACTTAAGTACTAAAAGGCTCTACTGGAGTATTATTTTTTGCTCCTACTTCCACTTTTACTTCAGTACAAATTTTGATGAATGAAATACTTTTACTGTGATACATTTTTTTTATGTGCTGCATTGTTACTCGTTACGGTTGTGAATTCCTAACGCTACGGAGACAGTGTAGGTTACAGTGTGTGTAGTTTCAGCTATGTTAGCAACGTACGCTAATTATGTTCCTTCCTTATAAGTTACGTAATCGCCTCATGTTTCTTTTCATTACGGTTGCCTGTTCAGAAGTCAGAGACAATTTAAGTTTGTACTCTATTTAGCTATTGTTGCAGCAGATTAAGCTATTCTTTCAGTCTGTAATGAGTACTGAATGTTAACCGTTTTACCCTGTGATGTGAAGCTGCTAGTTTATCTGTATTTTGCTAGCTTGCTAACTTTCCACTGTACATCACACGTTACTAGCTAGTGTGTGATACGTTTTTTGGGGCTTTAATCGTTACTGTGCTGAAGAGGATGTTCATTTTACTTGCACAGTGTGATAATTGAACATTTTATTTCAGTATTTGCTAATAAGTGATTAATAACCCACTGTTATATGAGATAATAGTAGTTATAACAGCTGTGACATTTTCGGGTTTATTTCAGAAACTTCCTTCACATATCCAGCAATATAAAGCTTGTGACTGCCTGTAATGCACCATCTTACTGCCAAGTAAAAAGTTGACTCTACTTGGTGACTCGTGCTCTCTGATAGGAGCCCTGGAGTAGCTAATACACATTATCCAGCATTCACAGGGTTAAAATCTCAACAGTTACAATTATTAAAATGTTAAGAATCATTCCTTGTACTGCTGCTACAGTCGAAGGAATTGTGAGTGTCCTTTAGGCTAAACATTTGAAATAATATAAACAATATGATTTTCAAACTTTTGACTGCTTTCTTTAATAACTACATAACACAATACTTGTACTTTTACTTCCAGTACTTGAGTAGTACATTTCAAAATCAACTACTTGGGATACTTAAGTACAAAAAATGTTGAATACTTTAGTACTTCCACTTAAGTGTGGTGCTTAAAGAGCACTTTAACTTCTTCTCAAGTCACTTTTTTGATAGAGCACTTCTACTTTTACTCAAGTCTGGGTCTCTAGTACTTTATACAAGTCTGCTCAGCAGCCAGATGCACGGCTGCCTGGCAACAATACGGAAAGCACATTTCATCTTGAAACAAAAGGATGAAAGCAAAAATGCTGCAGCTAATGGCTCTATAGTTTGCAAGCCGGGCATACAATCATGCCTTCATCATGTATTTATCATTTTCACAAACCCAACTTAAGGCCTAGTCTGTTGCAATGAATAGACAAATTGCAGAGAGGCTATTAAGATGAGACAGGAAAAAAAAAACCTTCTCTTGAAAGATAAGCAGAGAGCAGTGAATGACTGTGCTGAGTGTATGGAGATGTGGCAGATGAGGACGAAGTGGTAACCACAACTGACAGGTCTGGTGACTGAGGTGGAAAGAATTAATGAGGATTTGAACTTCAACCTAAATCAAAAACTGATTGGCAATTTCAAGTGGAAGGATTTTAAGTAACTCAGGATGTGTAGGTCTGTCTCTTATGGAAATAGTAGTAAAATCCAGCGGGACAACATGGACAGGAATATTAAATGTTCCATATGGACGAGCTCCCCATACCATTTATCTTCTTTGTTGTTTGCACAGACAGACACTTTAACATCTCATATGATGATTATTAACGCACACGCTGACCCTGATTCAATAACATACGCTCCATCAGCTCTTCACTTTGTCACTGGCCATGTTAATCAGTATTAATATATACCATGAAATGCCAACAAAGCTGAACTGACAGTAAAGACTCAGCACACTGCAGTCGGTGTCAAGCCTGCCAGGAAGCCAGAAATTTCTGCTGAACTCACTGCACCAGTGGCCCACCTGAGATAAGTGTAGATGCTCTGAAGGCCACACAAAATACTAAATGATCAGACAGGTCAGGACAAAACTTTCTTGATAGACTTCATCCAAGTCTTTTCTGTTTAAACCCAACTCTAATATTTGAGGGTATTTTTTATTTATTTAAAAAAAAAAGGTATAATATTCAGTGCTTACCTCAGAAAACAATATGTAGACTAGTAGTAATCCCCTTCAATCATCACTTATAACGCACTATAGAAGTGTGTAGTGGTGTCTGTATCTGCAGAGACCCTGCCCTCTGCCCTCTTTTCTTCTTATTTTGGTGAGTGTGGGATGTTTGTGGGCATCAACAAAGAGCCTTTGGGTCCCACATGGGTGTGTAACCCCCAGCTGATAACAGTGTGCATGTTGTGCAGCTTGTTCTTATTTCCATCTGCCGCTTTGCCCCTTGCCTCGACACACAAGTCTAACCGACACAGACACGGGGAGAAACATGTTAACTGGTTGAAGCTCTGCATTCACTCATAATCCTTCCTGCCAAAGTGTATATGTTTTTTGTGCTTTAGAATATAACTGCCGTGCAATAATGCCACAAGATTGTTTCATTCCACTGATTCACTGCGTCGAACCGCGCTCCCTCTCTTCATACACTTTCTAGCTCGCTCGACCACTGCTTCGTTCTCTTTTTGGCTCTGAGCTGGGGAGGAGGGGCCTAACTTTAGCGATACTATACATATTCTACCTTTAAAGATAAATCTAGTTTATTCTGACTTATCCTGTCCACCTATTTGTTATAACAACAAGTCAATTGCTAAGATCTGGGAACGCATCAACATCCAGCAGGCATACGATTATACAGGTTTTAAACAACCACCCAGGTTTTAAACATATTCGAAAAATTCAAACCATAAAAGTATCCAGTCTTGGGCGACTCAAGGGACTACTACAAACTGCAAAGCAAGGTTCACATGATGACATGAAGACATGCGAACGTGTCAGTAAGCTAGTTTTCAGTAGCCTTGTTAGCTTGTCCACTTATAGTGTAAGAAATCTGAGAGAAGAAGCACATAATGTAACTGCTCTTAAAAAATCTTTAGCAAGGGGAAAAACATGGTAAGGCTTGTTAATCAACCTGCTGTGTATTTTTTTTGTCTGTCACATGATTTAGTTTAAACCAAAAAAGCACCTTTCACTGTGTCATTGCAAAAATGCAAAAATTTAAAAATGATGAAAGAAACTTATACAAACATACATACATACATACAAGATAAAATTGTAGCTTGCACAGTCTGCAGTAAACATACTAGCAGATTAGCTCACTAGTGGTTCGGCTAGCTTGGCTACCGCCGTCAGTCACTTGACCCTTGCCTAAATTTTGATCTACCAAACTTGACTTAGTTGTGTTGATAGTGATTGAAATGATGACCAAAACTATGAAAATAAGACCAAAGTTGTAATGAAACTAAATTAAACTCATGTTGTCTTGGCAAATCTATCTCCACTTGTTTAATCCCTATTTGTGTAACCCGTTTAAAAGGCAAAAACATAAAAAAATAAAAATAAAAGCCGAGGCATCTGCTTTGAATTTCAAGTCTCAAGGCCAAAGGGTAAAAAATTTTGTTATGCCTTTGACACCCACCTCTTTGACCTCCAGCAGCCGTCCCGGGTACATATTCATGGCCCGCCGAGCTGCAGCCGGAGATTTGTGGTGGGTGATGGTGACGATGTTGCTGGGTGAGGCCGCGTTGCTCAGGTGCCTCTGAGAACCCGGAGATGAAGATGGGGTTAGGTGGGGGAGGAGGGAGAAGCTACGGGTCCGACCAGAGGTTGAGGAGCCCTGGGGGGAAGCAGGGGGTTGCACAGAAAGGGAAAGAGAGAGAGTAGTGTGGGAATTCAAATGTGAAAGGAGCATGGTAATGTAAAGAAAGAGCGTGCGCCTAATAACTATCTCATAAATAAGGGTTTCTATTCCCCCAATCAAATAAGCTTTTTGTACAGAAACGTTTATTTTCTCAGCTTCTTTGGTATAAGCAAAATAAGATAAAACCTGCATATCAGTTTAAAGTCATTGGAATAAACCAGGTGGGTCACAACGCACTAAGAAGCATATAGTAATGTAGAAAGAGCTCCATGAGAATGCCTTCCCTCAGCTTTTATAAAAATCTTTTTTAAAAACTTCTTAAAGACAGTAGCAAACGTTAATAACGTTAATGCTAGCTAACATTGGCAATACCTGTAAACCAATAAAGCTGTGTGGGGTTTGGTTTTTCCTCATTTTACTTACTTACTCAAAGTTACTAAAATGAGGTTCTCTGCTAATGCTGTACAGTTTAAAACCAGGGCCACAAAGAATCTGTGACCGCAAAAAAATCCTCAGAATTACTGCATATTTTGATCAAATAAAAACATTTATACTATAAATGTTGTGTAAACAAATAACTGGCTATTGGCTATTATATATTTGTCAGAGTTTGACAAAACTGCAACTTTTCACTTAACAGATGTGACTCAGTTTTAGCCTTGAGGCATTTTATCTGTTTCCGGGTTTCTTAGATTACCAGAGCAAAATGACCCGTATTTGAGAGAAGACTGTGAAAGAAGTTCCTGTACTGTATACATGAGGTAGCTTACTTAGCCATTTCACTCACACCAACACCTCAAACATTTTACAGTTTTTTATCAAGTCATCCAAGAATCAGTGAAAAAAGCAAATCCCCACAAGAAGCTGGAACAAGTGAATGTTTGCGTGTTAAATACATGTTTATGTTAATGTATTTGCATTTATTTATTTATTAATAGTAATTTACTTGCTTGTATCTGTGTGCATTTGATCAACATTCTCTTGGTCTTTTTGCGTGTATTATTTACACTTTTAAATAAATTATCATCATTAACAGGTTTCATATAGAACATGTGTAGGGAGGTGGAAAGGCATGTTTTTTTCAGAGAACCCAATAGTTTGGCCTCTAGTTAACCAAATTCTCAAAAATATTTTTTCCTGACAAATGCAACTAAACAGTAGGTGCCACGACCAGGTTTGTGAATTCAAAAGTAGAAAAAAAAGGTAGTGATCATTTGTTTTTTGTTTTGTTTTTGTTCTCTGTGCCGGAGCTAAAGTCAAATCACATTCTTCATTTTGATGCCTCCTGCGCCTTCCCTCTGTTCCTCTTGTCTCTTCAGTTCACTGACCTCACACAGGCAGCCATGTCAGACCACTATCTCTCTCTTCTGTCTTTACTCTGCATTAGTGTACAGCAGCGCAGAGAGACAAGGCACCAGCAATGTATCCCTCAGAAGAGCACAGAGGTCTGGTCACGGCAGCAGTGAAAATAAAATAGATCAAAGATCAAATAAACAACTTCCACCCCAGGACACTCACTCACTGAAAGGGAAACCATTTTTTTTGCAGTGATGCTGCTCGCTATGCGTTAACCCAGGACATCAAACCTATGAATAACATGATGATGTAACAGTCACACACACGACTAAGCATGAATTGCTTGTTATTCTGCTCCTTTGAGTAGATTTTTTAAGGATAAAACTGCATATAAAAACACCACAGTTTGAAAAAAATTAGAGCATTTTCTTTGTGATTCGATGCAAACACTAAATAGAGGCGGTTATGGTGGGCAGGTCCTTGTGTGTCAGAAGAAAATAATCAGCTTACAGGAGAGAACACTGTTGTATTGTGAAAGGCTAAGCCACGAGGCGTGAGTATGCAGAAAAGGAAACAGCATTTCAGGAGTGCGAACCGATAAGACACGCTGAGGTTTCGTCCTTCAAAATTGGCACAAAGCCCCAAGCATTTCAGTAAACTGGAACGGAAAGAAGATGTCCGACCAAGAAAATGCATAGAGGAAAATGAATGGGGGGAGGAGTGATGGAAGGAAAAGTATCAAGCATAGGTTTGAGGAACATGCTAAATATAGGGGTTGTAATGCCTAAATTGGACTTTATATGATCAAACTAAAGCTCTATCAGAAATATGGTCAGTATAGCATGGCTTTACAGACTTAAGTTTTTACAAGGGTAGACACAAGAAACATAATGTGCAGACCAGGTGCATATCGGTCAACCAAACGCCTGTCTAAACAGGTATGTCTTTATCTGATCAAAAGCATGATCACCTCAGGTCTTAAGACGGACAGTAAATTTAACATATTAGACCTAAGTGAGCAAGAATGAAAAGTGAGTGTGAATATGCATCACGTGTATACATATACTGTATATAGATCATGTTTTAAAAACAAGAAAGAAGAGGCCAGCAGGCTGGAATGAAGAAAAATAAAGAAGTACTTGAAACACATTGATTTACATTGGAAAAAGTAAAGAGTAGAAAAGTTAAACTTTGTTTAACTTTAAGGACTTTTATGACTTCAGTTACGGAAACAAACGATTTGTTAAGAAGATTTCTGCAGTAATCTTTCGACCTTCAGATTTATATTGGAGTCACCACACAGCAGAGTCAGAAAGAATATGAAAAATATTGCATGGTTCAATAAAGAAAGCAATACAGACACCATAGAGGACACATACACCACTGCTGTGACGTCTACCCTTACAAACCAAATTTGAAAATACAGCCATAATATAAATTTAAGGTGATTTAGGACCGTAATTGGGACTCCAGTCTTCTAATCATGACATATGAAGAGGCAAGATGTGAACTCTGCTTGACAGACTAAGCTCATGGGTAAAAGAAGTCCTGACGCTTGCTGCTTCACAGGTGCTCTGCTGTCACTCGACCGTGGTGAATTTTAGGTGAATTTCATGATTTTCAATGTATTGCCATATAATCATATTCCTACTGTAGCAGGAACTTGGTTTAAAGCCACACACACACACACACACACACACACACACACACACACACACACACACACACACACACACACACACACACACACACACACACACACACACACACACACACACACACACACTTTATTCAAGCAGAAATTAAACAACATTATCAGTCCCACTCAGAGTCCACGGTGTGACTCTTAGTGCCCTTCCTGCCAGGAGTTGCATGTAGTTACACATGGGCTGTGTTCTAAATCCCATATTAACATTCATACTAAGCAGGGTTTTTCCTGGTTTAGGAAGAGCCTTTAAGGGATGACTACGCAAGACAGTAAGCACGATTGGTCCGCCTAAAGTAAAGGAAATGTCTGGGTTACCTTATTTGACAGAAATCTATGCATTTTCTTGTTATTTCTGCCCATTTGATAAACAGAAATGTCTATTATGCTTGAGAAAGGGGAGGCAGTCAACCTACTGTTCTGCTAGCTACGTGGAGATGCCGGAGGAGGACGCGACTTGAATAACACAATACTTTAACCATGTACCCAAAATTAATCAAATAATAAAGAATAGTTTGTATTTGGAACTCACATTCAAAAAGATTTATAAATAAAGTCTAAACTAAAGCAGTTTAGGTGGTAATTGTCAGTGTGGAAATATAGCAGAATGTTTTACCAATGGGAAAATACAAGTCAGAATTGCAGTTTTTAACTAAAACTAAAACTAGAGGTTGTATATAAAATGAGAGAAGGTCCAGATGAGTGTAAAGTTGGTCTGACATATCTTACTGGCCATTCAATTAATTTATAGGATAATTTGGACTCGTGACCTCAGTATTTCTAAAAAACCTGGCTACAGCCCTGTGTGTTACTGTACTGAATAGCTTTATATTGTACTGTATTGCATTTAAAATCTACCAGCGATGCTTTCACAGGCTGTGCGGAAGCATAAAAAAACTCATTTGGGGCCTCTTATCTTTCTCTTAACTGGATATAACTGAAACTCTGACACCAGGACAATTAAGTTAGACTTTGAAAGCAGCTACCAGAACAACCACTGTAACTGGACAATTGGACAGAGGAAACGGATAATGTGCATTGCAGTGCCACTAATCTATCAGGGCCAAACTCTCCTACTTGTCCTGATGAGAATCTATAGAAAGCTCCAGCCACAGAGATAAAAATGTTCTGCTTTATTGAACAAGGAGCTTTCTTACACTGTCAATGTGGTGATGTCGGTAAACTGTCAATGTGGCTGCACAGAGGCAGAAAATTACCATGTTTTTTTCTTGTATACAGTGGATCAAATGATTTTGACTCTAGCTTTGAGGATATTATGTACTTCTTAGTTCCACCAAATTATAAACAAAGCAGGTGCTGGCAATGGAAACCTAACCAGTATAGTTATGAAAGGAAATATAAGATACATGTGATAAAATACAGTAGCACTAGATTATTTGGCTGAGTTTCAAAGTTCATTCTTGACTTTAAAGACAGCAGTTGACAAAATGTCATCATCATGAATAGCTACATAATGGACCGTTTTTTATCATATCAGCTGATGGAGTTGGCCAAGTTGTCATGGAAATGTAGATGTTCACTATCATGAAATCTGTGTGAAACCAACTGAAGCTAGATTTGTATTTACCGGGAGTTCTGACATAGATACCAACAGTTTAGGTTTGGATTTAGAGTTCAGTTTCAGATTTCACTCGCTGATATCACTCAACAGGTGCATCATACACAATCGGATCTTATCATGCTTTAAAAAGGATAATTCCAGTTTATTTCAACCTGGCGTATAAATGTGGCCATTGTGGCTCTATGGGTCATGCTAACGTTACACTGGATACCTGCGTTGTAGAGATTCAGGAAAACGAGTACCAGTGCAAAACAAGGTGTATCAGAAACAACCTGCGCAAGCCTCCGACCAGCAAGAATGATTAACAACTAAATTATAAAACAAGAAGTCAGCGATTATGGCTAACTGCATAAAGTGGCAGTCTAACTTTTCTTTGTCTCTCTTTCATTAGGTGCTATTCCATCCACATCCACAATTTGTGCATAAAAAAATCTGAGTGGAAATTGAACCTTTTTAAAAAGCGCAAAAAAGTTGTCATGCTAGGCGCTGAGGTAAAAACGTTGGCGTATCGACAAAAGCAAAATGCAACGAAAACAGATTCTGTGAATTAATCATATCGTACATGAAGCATGTGTCTTATGTATCCACTGAAGAGACAAGAACATCCAATCTGTGTGGAGCGATGAGGAGAAAATAACCTTCCTCAAATTAATACATTAAAACAAATCACATATTCTTCATTGTTTTCCATTGTTTCAGGTTTGATTGGAGCTCTTTTAATCACATCATCTTGTTGCCTCTCCTTCTGAAATAATTGATGGCACCAGCTGAAGAATGAGCACCACCAGCTGTTTATCTCAATGAACCAACTCCTAATAGTCGCACAACAGTAGTTGATAATGGAAACACGCATTCATTTGCATTTTCTTTTGTGTGGAAAAGTGGCAATTTTCTTACTCATATCAAGGCTTATTTGTGTGTTGGGATTATAGAGAGAGATCAGAGAAGTTTTGCTTTAGCCCAATGGCAATTTATGAGGTTACAATTTGTGATACAATTTTACAATTTAACAATATCTTTAGGTGTTCCTGCTATTTTGTCCACCGCCTATGTCTATTAAAAACAAGTAATGTACTATCTATGCTGAGGAAAAACTAAAATACCAAAATACTCAACCTCATACTGTATTTGTTCTTCTACCTCATCAACTTCAAAATAAAAGCCTCCATAAAGCAAGTTAAACAAATATTTACTAAATCTGTATCGATCAACAGTATAAAATGGGTGAGGTCTTTTTTTAGTCGTTTCTATAAAGATCAGGACAATGAACCCTGTCCTGGTCCTTTTTGGGTAATAAATCTGCAAAACTTTTTCTGTTATCAGAGATGTCGCAGAGCCTCCACTGCTGGCTGTCGCATTGCTGAAGTAGCTGCGATAACAATCTGAGAGGCAGACAGTGTAGCTCAGGGAAGGATTAGACCACAACAGTGGGTACAGTAATAACAGCTGCTGCAGTGGCAATGCCCCAAAGTCAACGAACGGGAACAAAACGCCTGTTCAGATCCACAGGGCAGAAGGAAAAAGAGAGATAGACTGTCTTCCTCCTTCCACCTTTCCATGCTTATCCAATTTTCTCTCGTGTTTTGACTGCTTTTCTCATCACGGCTGAGCAGAGTAATTGGACTTTCCCCTTGCTCCATCTGTGCAGCAGTTTGAAGTGGTGAAGAGCTACATGTTGAATAAGCGAGCCGGTTATGAGGCAGCATATTGAGGCTGTAGTATTTAATTGTTTTAAAAAAAGACAAATGTCTGTGGGGAAAAGCATGGGAAAGAAAATGTACACTGCAGGACAGATGTTGCAGTTTTCTGTCTTTTCTACTGTTTGAAGGTGAAACTATATCTTTGTCAAACAGGAAGTATAGTGCATCTTAAGTGATGTGTGTGTTTGACTCACCAGCACCTCCTGGCCTCCTCCTGCTCTTTCCACACTCAAGTGTTCATCGGAGCCCTTCAGCTTCCTCACCTGAAACCAAATTCACACATACAAACAAATTAATGGAAAAAGAAACATGACGAAAGATTATGCTCCAATGCAAGGCACCAGGGAAGGTGCTGAATGGTTTGATAAGTACAAAAGAAGCATTCCTCCTATATACTGTTCAACAGTTTGTTAGTTTTTGTAGTTTTAAAAAAATATTTATCACAGATTTAGGTAAGATAACCACAACATTCACACTTTTTGGTTTTCTTTTGACAGTGACGTTTGTCTGCAAAATGTAGCAATGTAGCAAAAGTTTATATCATACAACCGGTTGTTGCAAAGCCAAAGCAAACCTGGGATTATACCACAAAGAACACACAGCTACAAAAGGCTAGTCTATAGCACGTAATATTAATGGTATTGGTCTCCTCTCCCTGCGTGTTGCGTTTAACGTGAGAATGAGACCTAAGATGGCCTGGATGAGTGTATATATTTCCTACCTAAGAGGGGTTGTGCTGTGTTAAACTGACTCACCCAGCCACTGCGTGGTTTCGCGTTCTTGGAGCCGGGCCAGCTAGCATCGGTCATCGGGAGCGACAGCCTGCTCGTGTGCTAGGAAAAGCTCCAACATCTCTCGTTGACTTTTCCGCCAGCCCGCTCTTTGGTGTGTAGTTCAGGTTTTAAAAAGGTGTATTTACAAATGTGTTCTTGAAAAACAAGAAAACGTCTCCTCAATCATAAACCGTCTTTCTCTCCAATAGCGTTTTCCGTGTGGAAGCGTGGCTTTCCAGTGTCAGCCTGCAGTGTGCTCGCTTCCGTCTTACTCCTTCCGTAATCATTTTAAAATCCTAATCTCTCCCACCAGTCCCTGCAGTACTGTGTTAAATCGGCATCCACAAACACCCCCCCCACCCCCTCATGTTTACATGTCAGTCTGACCCTTTCCATCAGCTAACCACAGCAACTAGACACTAGACTGATCGCAACACTATAAACAATCCCATGCCTAAAATTCACCATGAAATTCCTTCAGTCCTGGACAGCTTTACTGTACGATGAGAGTTTCATCCACCAAGTCAACAAATATAATTACTGTTTGGCACAGTTGGCAGTCATGGACATTATGCTTTAAGCTAGAATCACCAGCTTTAAAGAAGCTAATTTGTAAAACATCTTGGCTTTTATACTTTTTGAACATTTATACTTTTCTCCTGCACACCTTTCAATTTAATGCAATCTAATACAACAAAACCTCTTAAGTACACCCTTAACATTACCATAGAGTTGACTCAACACCTCTCTAACACTGTCAATAAAAACTAAACTTTATAAACTTCAAAGCCAGGATTTATGGCAGGTCAGTTTTGAATTGCATTCGATTCAAGTTTTCACAATGATGAACAAATACACAAATGCAACATTTCAAAACACTGGAAATGTCCCTTACATTTTTGCAAAAGCCGTTGACTAGTAAACATCCATGTTATAAAATCAGTCACTTCAGAACTTGGCTCAAAACATATTTCAAGCATCCCAACATCAGCTTGTTCATTCACAGCTGCAGCAAAGAGCAAGAGCAAAAACACCTTCAGAGCTTCCATGTACAAAATCAACTTTAATACCAAAAGTTTGCCAAAGAAATAATAAAGTTTGGATTACTTCTTGCCTCATTCTCCGCTAGATCAGGCAAATGGGGATACACCCCACAATAAATACAGACATCACCCACACATACAACGACTAATCCCTGGAAGTCTACACTAAAACCCTGCAAAAATGCCCAAATATGAATCCATGATATTAAAAAAGTGTGGTTGTGGATAAAAGGTAGTTCTACTACACCCATCACAGTAATCTTTTAGAAATGAGCCCACAGAGACATGAAGATAAAGTGAAAGCAGGGGTATTTTGTGACACTCTCATCCTCAAATAAAGCAGCATGAGTGTGCTGCCATTTTTTCCTAAATCGCTAAGTCTTCTGTCAATGGAAGTACTAAAAATATTCTCAATTTAGACAAGCAGGAGAAGTTACACATGACACTTGGAAGCTCAGCTCTGCAAGGAGTGTCCGTCTTGGGGTTTTTCATCTCAAAAATACTTTATTATTTATTTATTTTAAGTGCATCCATCCTGTTGTCTATTTTCACAAAATTAAGCATGATTTAGCTTATTTTTTTAATTTTTGTTTTTTTAAGTGGGGTGCTCAGTAAGAAAGAAATAAAACACACAGACTGATTTCATTAATTAGGAAGCATTACTTGTTGTCTGCAGAGACATGGCATTTATTTGGCTGACATTTATTAAGGTCTGCAACTGTGGATGTACCATGTGTTTGTGTTCATAGGGAGAGATTGAAGAGGGAGTCAGAAAATGAAGGACATCTCTCAATAACACATGAAAGAAAATGAGGTTATATAAATTGTATTGAGACCAAAATCCCCCAATTGAGTTGACTCAGTATGGTTACTTTCATGTAAAAAAAGATATTTGAAAACTTTTAACATCTGTTTCAACTTGTTTTCATCTTAATACAAGTTAATTCATCAAAAATACCTAGACGTGAATCCACAGCCTATTAGCTTTCTGAGATGTTAAATACTTCACTATTCAGCATCAGCTTTTATTAAGTTATGTCGCTGCTGTTTGTTAAAGATTGGTTAGATCGATTGATTTGACCAGTTAGCTAGCAATAGTTACATCTTTACTGGGTGTAAATATGAAGAAACAACTAGTTTGTGTGGAGTGTAAATGTCCAGTTTGTAAACATGTGTGTTGGAACTTGGCTAAGTTTGAACTTACGGAGATGCAGGTGCAGGGGGCAGGTTGCATCAGCAAGAGGCTGCTGCAAGACTTTATAGAGAAAACAAGTAATTTTAGGAGGCCAAGATGATGATAATGACAGGAGGAGAAAGAAAGCAGGGAAAGAATGTTAAAACTCTACAGGGAATGTTGAATGAGTGTCATGGGAGATGATGCCATTTCAATTGAAAAATGGCATGGGAAAATAATATCTGTCACTTTTAGACTCACTAAAAAAAAGCCAATTGACTAAAAGCAGAACAGAAAGAAAGAGAGGGCCCGGACTTTTTGGGACTGTATAGAGGGTTTTCAGCTGGTGGAGGACCTGCATCTGCACACAGACTGACAAATTGTTGAACTCATGAAACTGACCTGAGTTTACTGAAATTGGAATCTTGTCACGTTTGTAAAACAGACACACAACAACAGAGTAATCTCAAGGAAAATGTGGAGGCTTTCCGCAACATAGAGCAAAAGCTTGGACCAGAGTTATGTTAGATAATGTGGTTTACTTTCTGCTTGAATAAAGAGTGTGTGTGTGTGTGTGTGTGTGTGTGTGTGTGTGTGTGTGTTTTACCTTGGCACTGCTGTCAGAGTGACGTCTGGCACACGCTTGGAGCTGATTGATCCAAAACTGCTGCATCTTGGCATCAGAGGCTAAAGACACACAGAGAAAAAAATACATTAATAAAATTACATGTCTAAACATCCTTTATACACACAAGACATTGAGAATCAGCAATAAACCCTTACATGAGTTCACTTTCCGATTAACGTGCAGTTATAAGAAAGCCATCTGCTTTAAAGTGTCGCCACATCCATTCAATTTTTATTATTGTACCATGACTTCCATTTCCACAGATGAACTTTAAAGTATTGCCCTAGGTTCATGCAAAGCTCTTAACATCAGCTGAAAGAAGATGCCAGTAATCACAAGATAATTAAAAAATAAAATAAAATAAATAAAAAAAAATAAATTGAGTCTCTTTGTAAGAAGATTATTTAATAAAAGGTCGCTATTTTAGTTTCAAATTACTCTCTAAATACCTTTTCAGGGCTGCCCCCACAATACAAGGAATAAAGTTAAAAGAGCAAAATGCTGAATTACTGTAATATCTGAGGATGGATGCATATGATTTACACGATTTTGGGAGTTTTAGGAACCTGGGAGGAGTTATACAGGTAATTAATAAACAGTGGGTCATTTTATTTTTGAATCATCAATTCATTTTTAAGGCTATAAATAATAAAATGTCAGAAACTTGGTTAAAAAGAAAAATGATAGGAAAAATGCTGTTTTTAATTTCCCAGAGCTCAAGGTAATGTCTTCAAATTAAGAGTTTTTTACTTATCAACAGTCCAAAACCAAAAGATATTCAGTATCCTCAAATTTAACAAGCTTGTTGATTGACTGATTTTTAACTCCTGGTTAAGGATCTGGACAAATGATCAAGTACTGGCGATACAAACTTCATATAAGTTGCAGCCTCCTGTAAATCTTTTTAGCTCCAACATCATTAGATCAAGTCCAGATGAGGTTCACAAAACCTGAACCGATACATCGAAAAGTGTTTGGACCCCAGACGTGGTTTACTGAGAGGAAACGTGGCATGATAGGAGGCGGAGAAACAAACCCACACGTACATAGGGCAGGTGGTGGGTGTATGAGGTTTCATTTCTTTTTTTCAATGGGGCAGCAGCATCTCTAGCCAACAGCACTTGCAGGCACTAAAGTTGTTTTCGTGCAAGCTTAACCCAAGCTCAAGGCATCATTTGTCCCAAAAGTTGACATGGGTCTATAGGGCACAAAAACAAACTGAAAACAACAGATCGATGCACATTAAAAGGAATAGATTGACCTTTTGGAAAACACGCTTATTTGGTTTGGATTGACACCACTCTCATGTCGGTTCAGTATGAGCTACAGCCAGCATTTTAGCATAAGCTTTCCTCTTGCCTCCAGTCTTTGTGCTAAGCTAAGCTAACCGGCCGCTAGATATACTAGGTATACAGTAGTGGTAATAGTAGCAGCAGCTGTGTAGCTATGTTCGCTATACAGACTGAGACTGGTATCAATCTTCTCATCTAACTTCCGATAAGGAAAATTCCCAAAATGTTGAACCACTCCTTTAAATGCATTTAAATTGCATAAAATTATCAGGGAACATGCATAATCATTACAGAACAGGTTTTAAGGTTTTATGTAGTGACTGCCTTAAGCTACATCTTTGAAGAAATCAGTGAGGACGACCTGCTGGTAGTCAGTGATCTCATTTATAGCCAAATGATTATATAACTTGCCGACTGTCTACCGGGCGATATGACCCTGTTAACTCCTGAATGATGTCCTAAGGGCTGTGTATCACATCTGAACCTTTTCATTTTCTCATCTATGCTAAATTGAACATTCGGTATTCAAGAGACAGCAGCGACTCATTTGGCCGAAATGCGAGCCTCACAGGAAGCAGCTTGATACTCTATGCATGCTTGTGGATTTTTCCCCTTGGCATAGAGACAATACACCCTGTAATCTAAACACAAATAGCCAATTGAAGCCCAGATTTGCTGACTAACACAGCGAGCTGCAGCCCTTCCAGTTGAAGGAGACGCTGACTGTCTACTTGTCTTGACCCGCTTCAGGTCAGACTGGAAAATAATATCCTTCTGATCCCATTTCACTGACTAATTATAAGAGAACAAGGTCTTAGATGAGTCTGATAATATTGAGTTCAGACTGTAGGTCAATCCCAGCTGGAGAACCAACAGAAGAAAAGCTGGGGCAGCTAGGCAGTTTTCTTTTGTTGGCATCATTGGGCAAACATTATATAATAACCTTTCAGCATATTGCAATTCAAGTCTGAGAGAAAACTAGACTTCCGCACCTCCTCTTGGCGCTGTTTTCAGGCTTTAGAAAATCCAGCCATGACGGGGGACTTTGGCCAATCACAGGCCATTTCAGATAGAGGCCACGACAACTCCGCATTTTGGGGTGTTTTTAGTCACAGATAATTCCCCCTAAAAACAAGCTTCAACAAGCAATCAAAACTAACGTAGTAAAGGGCAAAGCTCTTCAAACTAAGAAGGGAAATGTATATGCATTGCGTTTTAAGTTTAAAGGTTCTTTGTTGACATAGTTTAAATTTTTTTGTCAAACATTTATCTAACTAACAATTTAAACAACATTATTTATCACGTGAAACTATACTGTAGGTGATTATAGGGTTAAAGCATTAACACAGCAATTTGTGTTGCCTTTTTTCCTGTATACAACCATTATTATAAAAAGCATGATAACCAATTTCTCATTATTTGTTATTTGTGAGATGATATAAATGTACATAAATGCAGGAAATTCAACATTTACCAAAATTGCTGGTCACTTGTTACACGTACAACTGAGTGCAACACCATTAATGCTTTTGAGAAGAGAATGTGTTTGACATTTTGGGTAGAATTTTGTATCATGTGTCGTACGACATGGTTCATTTGTAGCATACTGAATTCTTTAATCCACTCTTATTTAAACTCTGGCTGTCCAAGATTTATTGAAGTATTTTTTTGTATTTTTCTCTTGATTTTCATCCAAATAAAAGCTTTAAACGTGGAAATGAATGCAGCTCTCGCTCTTTTAGTGACTGGATAACGAGGATGGATAGCTTCATTAGATTTATCGTACCACCGATATGAAACTTTAAACTCTTCTGTTCGGTGTGAAGTGTTTTTTTGACTTGCTGATGGAAAGTATTTCAATGCATGGACAATTCAATTTGCACTTGTCAATCACTCGCACTTCAGACATCTGCCGCAGTCATGAGAAAACCTATGAAAGGCTTCTTTAAGTGAAGAGACAGCGTTCACGCCATTCTCTCCCACTGGTTAGTAGCTGCTCGCCTCTCCAGAGTATTCACACAGAACCACCTGTGCCAAGATCTCTTTCTGCAAAAATACCATGTAACAACCTTTCCCCACTTATTCCTTGTTGTCATCATCATCCACAGAAATCACTCACTCTAAAGAGGCCACTTACCCAGAGAGTGAGCAAGCGTCTAAATCAGATATTTTCCTCTGTGATGTGCACAAGCCTAGCTGTGATTAAAGATAATTAGTTGTCTGTATTGAGCAGTGTGGCATATGCTAATATGCACCTGTCCGCATGGTGACGCAATAGATATGCACACTGCTTAGCTGAGAGCAGGACCTGCTGTTCTCATTCAGGGAGAAAACTATGATAGATGAAAATTTCAAAGCTGGTTTTGTGTCACAAGAGGTGCAGACTTAAAGGAGACATGCTGACAGCTCTATTCATGTGATAAATCAAAGCATGAGGTTTGAGCTGAAAACCGAGGGGACTAACAACGAAATGAGAAGCTGGTCCGTCTGCCGTCAATATCCATTAGCATTAGCATCATCGTCTAATTACACCCATTTTAATTACAGCATTGCGAAAGATGTTATTGGTTATGATAATGGTAAGTCTGAGGATTAATGCTCGGAACAGCAGTTAGATCTGATGAAAGTGCTGGGAGATTATATAAGTGGGGAACTTTAAAAGTACATTTCAAGAAAATGGACAGGCTGACAAGGACTAGAGAGATAAGTAGAGTGGCCCAGCAATTACAGCAACCAGCCTTTCCTCATCAAAATGGCATCCCGGTTAAATCAGTATCACTATATTATATGCTAAGAGAAAATTTGTTGTAATTTCAGTTGTAACTTCAGGTTTAATTGGCTTTTAATAGCTTTTATTCACTTGTGATTCAGACTGCTGCCCCTCACAATTATTAGTGTACTTGATTATCATATTTAAGCAGAATAAGTGTACTTATACTGTATTTTGATATTTGACCCCATTAGTGAGTAAAAAGTACACAAACACTATGGAGAAGAGCGGAGCCTGAAACATCCATGTGTATAAGTGAATTGCTGCTACGGACGATAAAAATATAAGAATGATTTGTGAATTTGTTGGATTTTTGTTCCCTTCACCCTAACATACTACAGTAAATGTAATGTAAAAGCAATGGGTAGAGTCCGTTTCGGCCGTTATTTTGCCTTAAAAATCAACTCAGGTAAAAGTATTAAGTAGATCATCAGAGAAAGAATCACTTTTTGGGGAACACTGTTGTATTGGGATTGTTTTATCTGAAAAACATTTATTTAACGTTTTAAACAGTTTCTGATGTCTGGAGAGGAGAGACAATTTGTTCTATGTTGATAATGCCGTCTAAAGAAAAAAAAAAGCCACAAAGTAAAACCACATAAAACCCAACAGATGCAAATATTATACATATTTTGGCAGATTTATAGTGAGGAATGCTCTTAGCTGGTGTATAATATTCAAGCATAACAATGGGTTTCTGCATCAAAATACGCCAATGTTTTAATTATGAAGATGCACAATGAAGACTGTGTCAGGCATCTAATCAGCCAGTTTGAAAACTGAACACAACTTGACCCTCTCATCGGCCCACGGTTTCATTGAGACATGTGTGATAAATAGTTTAATTTGCCATCTGTGCATTCAGACATGATTAAATTCCCACTGCTCTTCACCTTTGCTCAGCAGCAAAACACAAGGCACAGTCTCCCTACATCCAATAATGAAATACTCCTTTTATATTACTCTGCTTTAACTAATTACACTTTGGTATGGAGCCAGAAAACCTCTCAGGCTACTTTCCAGCTGAGTTAGATATCACATGATGCATGGATCAAAATAGACATTCTTGCATTCATAAAAAAAAAAAATTATGTTGGGATCAATCAAAGAGAAGTCCTTCAACAACAACAAAAAACAAGTATATACAAGTAATATATCATATTATATTATTTCCTTCATTTATATACATTTATATCATCTAGCAAATAATCATAATTAAATTGGTTATCATGCTTTCCCTAATAATGTTGGTATAAAAAAGCCACATAAGCTACATTGTAATGCTCTAACACAATAATTACCTATAAATGCATTGAGAGACCAGATACTTTTTGATTAATATTGTGATTGTTATGTAAAAATGCTTGACAAAAAATCCAAACTTCCACTTACAACATCAATGATGAACCTTTAAACTCAATAAATAATGTTTTATTTCGATCTTTACTACTTTTGAGTTAATGAATCACTGAAACGCTCTCGCCTCAAGGTAGCTGCAGGTTCTGTGTATCCAGTATCTTCTTACGCCAGTTAGCGACAAGGACATTTTTTTAAAACCCTCTAGAGAAAAAAGGTATCAACATGAGAATAAAGGTGGGATTTGAAGCTTTAGATACAGACCATTAGTGAGATGATACGCAGTTTACAAGCCAAGTTACTCAAAGCCCAAGGTGGTCTTTCAGGTATTCCCATGGTAACCAATACCAGATCTGAAGCATACCGGCTAATCTTAATCTCCAACTGTTGAGGACGTACATGTGAGCATATTTGTACCCCGCTGTTTGAACAATGTGAGGTCTTTGAGTACAAGTACTGGTATTAAACTGTAATTATTTTCAGAGAAAGAATATTTTAAAAGTTGTTTTTTGTTGTTGGGGGTCTTGGCACCCATCAAACCTCTAAACTGGCTTGTGTTTGTTTAGCTAAACTGTGTCAAAAGATCGCTTTTCTCGCTCAATTACTTTTTTTGATGATTCTTGAACCTCACTGAGGCGTTGGGAATGGAAATACCTCTGCCTCTGAGCTACCCAGCTCAACTAATTCTTCTGTGTTGGATCATTGTTTCCTCATAGTTCAATACACATGGATTACTGAGTTATTCAGGGAATATAGGGCAAGTTATTCTGATATCCTTCCCATTGAGAGCGTAAGGGGACATTCCACCAGCTCAAGTGGGGCAACAGTAAAAAGGAGTTTCTCTCGCTTCAGTGAATACAGGTCACTGAAAGCAAAGGCCTTCAACACAGCGACCAGCTAAAGGCTCTTTGTCTGGCACTGGGTCTTAAAGCGATATTTCACTTTGGTGTAGATTTAATGCCTTGGCTAAACATGTCTCCTTTTTACTCAATATACAATGTTTATCACAAAACTGTACTTGGATGTGGGAGGTTGTTTTGGCACAAATTGAAGTCAAATTACTCAATGCAGAAAAAAAGGAAGAGTTTGATTTTGAAGGCCATATCAGAACATAGTAGATTGTATCTAGTGCAGTTAAATGTAAACCCCAATTCATCATATAAAACATCCCTACAGCTTTAAACCTGGATTCATTGATTTTTTTGGCCACTTAATGGCAGCGAAACAAGCTGTGAACACAACATTGACATATTATCACCTTATAAAGTTGATACAGCAAACTTTTTGTTGCATTTTTCTACATCCAGCAGTCACGGAGCGACATAATCATTTATTTGGAGTCACGTTTCTGTCCACCTGATGAATCTAAGTCCAATATTCACTTTTACTCCGATTTTGGTCTCTATTAACTCCTGAGGGGAAATATATGTCTATTTAGCTGCTAAATGAGCCACTATGTTCACCGAACTAGTCGCTATCTTTTTCTGTAAGCTGTTTGGTGCTGGGCAGGTAGTGTGCAGTGGATTTATCAGAGCTTTTTCACGTGAAACAGCTGCCTGCTGCGACTGGAAACAAGGCTATTAGAGTGGTGAGAGTGAATAAAAACAGTAAGTTTGAAAAAAAACGCTGTGCTTTCCATAACAAGCTGTCCAGTGCATTCACAAATACTGGTTGGAAAAAAATCATTCATAACACCCCAGTGTGTACACACTGCACTCCAAGTGACTCCAACATAAAACACACTCCACTCAGTGTTTGTACTTTGCCATATATGGGCAACCTGAGGCCGGCATGAGGTCATACCTTTGAGTTTGTACAGCTCTCCATTGACAGAGTTTACAATAAACATGTGCGGAGCCTCGTCACTTGGGGTTACTGAGGCACCAATCAAAGGCAGGGACCCACGGGGCTTCTGGCTCTTCCCCTGCTCGTTGACAAAGTACTGCAGCTGTCCCAACTCTGGATCCAACACAAAGTACCTGCATGGAAAACAAAGACAGAGAGTTAATAAAGTAATGGGCCAGAGAGAAAGAAGGGGGAGAGGGAAATAGAGGAAGCACCGTTAACATTATCATGATTTTGTTTTATGCTTTCATTATCGCAGCTTGTTTACTGATAAAACTTGTTTTATATCCGTGTTGCGCAAACTTTTCAGGATGTGTGAGAAGGAGGAGGGCAATGATGGAATGAGGATGAGATGAGGCAAAAGAGAGCTGCTGTAAAAACACACAACACCCAAATATCTCACCTCACATGCAACAACGCCTGCAGAATATTATTTACCACAGCTATGTTCACGCAAGATTTGTTAAAATAGCCCTCCTTGCACATTAAAGCCTGTTTTTTTACCAACATTAAGCCGCCGGCTCAATTCCAAATTACTCAAGGTAACAATTAGTGCGGTCATCTTGAGCAGAAGTCACAGCTCGAGGCGGGGAAATTAAACCCCCCCATTTCCCCCTTTGTGATTAATGAATCACATTCAATTAGTGCGTAATTGAATCTTTGACTCGCTCCAAAACCAGACAGACACAATAAGAGAAGCAGATGCATTTCATTTCCTGTAGCCAGAAAGGATTGTGTATGACATTCAAGAAACTGACCCGTCTACTCCGCTTAATGCTGCATTTCTTTTTCTGCAGTTCAACACGGGCCAGAGTGGCACTGGGTGGCTTTGGCTGACCTTTCCGTGTCTGTGTGCAGTGGCCTGAGGTAACAGCAGTTGTCTTTACTTTGCTATCTTTTGTCCCATCTTCTGCTCCATATATCGTCCTCTTTTCCCTGAGATTCCCCATGTTCACAATCAATGTTCTCTTTCCATCCGTGTTTACAGAAGCTGCAGTATTGATCTGGCCGTTACCAAGAAGCATCACTCTCAGCATGGACACAGTTCCTTTCTATTGCCAAATCAGGGTTGTATGTGATGACTTAAGATATCACCTGTCAACTCCAGTATCCCACGTGTTGCTTTTTAATATGCGTTTCACAGATTTTAAAGAATAGCTAGTTTCACACACTACCGCTTATTTTCATCTGTACTGTAATAACATATCAACAGACTTGTTTTTAATTTATATTTTGATATTTTCATTATCAAATCAGGGGCAGAGCTAGAAGGGGGGCACGGGGTGGCACCGGCCCTGCCTGAAATTTGATTTCTCCCCTCCCCCCACCCCAATCCATTGGGCTAGAGTGCTGTCATTCTGACAATTGTGACTCCCATTGTATCAAAGTACTGTCACTTGGCTGCCTGTTCTGCCAATTTTCCCAGCCCTTGTCACGTGACCAAATAATGTTTCCATGGTGACTATCCAAAATTCTTAAATACTATGGAACTAGCACTGGAATTGTTTTTCAAAAAGTGGCAAACTGAGCCTATACAAAATGGGTATTGAATTTGGATATTCAATTTGTTTAAAATTAAAACAAGTGAAACTAATAATGAATGTGATTGTGCAGAATTACATTATGTTCTATCCAATCCAATATTTCCTATATTTCTAAGCAGATTTTCAATGCTGTAATCTGATAAAATAGAGCCACCAGCATCACTGTAGAACGTTATTCTTGTTTTAGATTTTTAGTCCATAAAATGTCAGGGAACTGAAAAGTGCAATTCCCAAGTTACCAGAGCCCATGGTGACATTTTGAAATTCATCGTTTTGTCCAACCAACATAGCAAAACAAAAATATATTACGTTTTCAATTATATTAGCAAAACTGGCTGGAACCAGCATTAGCATTTTTGCCTGATAAAAGACCAGATTATTTATTATTTAATTGTTTCAGCACTAGTAATATTGAACAGTTGTTATTTATGGTTGAAAATTACATCATGAATGGGCTCAGTCTTCAAATATGCAAACAATAAAAGGACAAAAAAACTCTGTTACTGCATCCTTCACATTAGGCATTTTTCCCATGAACCCTCTAGAGTTCCCCAGAGAGGATGCAGTGAATACTGTTCTCTGAAAATTGATCCCCACTCACAGTCTTGCCCCCTTCCATCAGAAGAGCTGGTGATTTATGTCGACCCCAGCCAACCAGGGAACAATCTGCATGCGTCAGTTTTTATCCAGTAGTCTCTTTTTTCACACACACACACACACACACACACACACACACACACACACACACACACACACACACACACACACACACACACACACACACACACACACACACACACACACACACACACACACACACACACACACACACACACACACACACACACACACACACACACACACACACACACACACACACACACACTAAAGTCTTATCCCCTGTTCAGTCAGCAGAGCGGAGGCTTTTACCGTTGACCCCTCCAGGCAGTCCTTCCTTTGCAGCTAAACCACAATGCAGACCTTTAACATGATGGATGGTGCTGGACAACAAACCCTGGGCTTTGCACTCAGCCTCTCGTGTCATAGCAGTGCTGATAACGTCCGACTTGCAGTGAGCATGACTAGCAAACTGGACCAAATGAAAGATAATGTTAAGACAACAGTAATGGGTGGCCGGGTTGCCTCAGCTGGTAGAGCAGGCGCACATGTATAGAGGTTTGCTCCTCGACGCAGTGGCCACAGGTTCGACTCCGACCTGCGGCCCTTTGCTGCATGTCATTCCCCCTCTCTCTCTCTCTCTCCTTTCATGTCTTCAGCTGTCCTGTGAAAATAAAGGCCTAAAAATGCCCCCCAAAATTAAAATAAGACATTATAACAGTAATGGAAGAAGTTTAGCAGCACCACATAATGATTTTAGCCTCTTAAGGGGTTTAATCAGGATTAAAATGGCTTTAGATGCATTTTCAGGCCAATCTGTATGCTTGAACTTTTTCAAATTTAACTGCAGTTGATTTTCTGATCTTTCATCAAAAACTATCCCTTTAGTTCTGAAAAGTAATCACTTACCCATTTAAGAATCAACATCTGTAAAAACGAAGAGCTTTCTGATACTAATCCATTTTCTTGCTGATATCTTTCAAATACCTCGCCAACGTAACCATAACAACACTGTTAAAAGAGCTTAGTCCCGCACATATATCAACATCATCAGAAACCCTGCCATTTCCGAATGCCGGAAATGGCTTATCAGCAGAATTTGCGTTTCCTCTCTGCTCTTTTGGCAGTTAATTCTTAAAAATGCTCAGAGGAACATCAGGCCGGGAGAAGGCAGTAAATCATCCTGGTTATTGGCAAAAAATGTGAGTTATACTTGTTATAAGAAGTGTAGGGTTGTAGTGTCAAAGGGGTTATCTAAAGCCAATATTTTATTATCACATACTATCAAGGGAGAGTCTTTAAGCTGTATAAATGATTTTTAACCCCTAAGAGGCAGAAAAACTCTTTTACCAGTCACTCCTTCACTTTGGCTGTCTTCCTTTTCGGACTGGACGTGCAGTGTACACTTGGCATTTGGTAGGAAGAAAGCAAAAAAACACCGGAATATCAAGTAGCATAAGACCTGTTTCTGCAGCTTTCCCCTCTCTAACAGTGCGAAACGCTCTCTCTCTCTCTCTCTCTCTCTCTCTCAAATGACCTGTGATTGGCCAAAGTCTACGATCACAGGCTAGATTTTCTAAAGTCTGAAAACAGATGCAAGAGCAGGTGCAGAAGTCAAGTTGACTTTCAGACCATTTGAATTACAATATGCTGAAAGGTTATTATGGAATTTTTGCCCAATGACTCCAAAATATAATGCCTACCACAGCTTTGAATTAATCTAATGGCAATTTAACATGTTGGTATCATGTCTGAATAAGCACCCTGGTCACGTTTAGCCATAATGACAATCGTACAAGGATTATATAGTATCTAGTAACATTTCTGTATCACTTTCAATATGAGTCTGTCTGATTGAATGCCGTCTGATTAACCTAAAAGCTGCAGCAGCAAAAGGTGAAAAATGTGCAGAGAAAGACCAGATGCACATATTACCACCTTTTAAGATCACTGTAATTAATGCTATATATCAATCTTCATCACTTATGCACAAAGAAAATGTAATCAGTTGAATAAACTGTGAAAGAGCCAATTTGAGGTTGTTGGTAAGATTTTTGTCAGATGAGATCAGTCTACAAAACCTATTTTCCCTCTAAAAGAAGTAAAAAAAACAACAACCAATGGTACAAAATGGTAATAATCTGTCTCTCCCTATATTTTCGATGTTTATTTATGCCAACTGCATGAATGAACATAATATAAAACAATATAAAAACAGGTAGCAGAATTCACAATCTAATAACTAACTTAATGATGAAATTGATGCGATAATGTATGAAATAAAAAAAAAAACAGGGTGATCCCATGTCTCACAACAGCCATTAAAGAGTAACTTAACACCCCCTTGAAAATTTTGTTTTTGCTGACCCTTCAGTGGCATTTCTCAGTGACCTTGCAAAGATGTTATTCAACGTTAACCACAAAAATATCACTGATGCAGGTTCAAGTCTGAGCTTTGATTAAAATATTGCAAAAACGTACGCTTGTCGGAATCTCACTTTGAACCTTACCTTTGGAAACAACGGTTGACCAATCAATTTTAACTTGAGGCCCAATTACTCTCTTACTCTGGAGCTCTCAACCATATCACATACAATACATGGTCTTCATCAACAGATTGAGCTGGCGCAGAGGACCCGTCAATGATTGATTTAAAAATTGAAAGTTTGAACCAGCCAACTACCGTCAAGACAAATTCAAGCCAGGTAAAAAGAAATGTAAATAAGGGTAGCAAAAGAAAACCAGGCTTAGTTTTTCTTCCACAGAACACACACCAGAGCCGCATTACCCTGACTCACAGCTTTGATCAAAGCAGCATAGCAGGGTTCTTTTTTCCAGTGAGCACATCTGCAAAGAAATGATTCATCCCTCACAATGTACTCCCCACCCTACCAACCGCTTAGGAAGACATAAATTTAGAATCTACACGTGTAGCAATCCTCTCAGATCCAGCCTTGTATCATACAAAAATATATCTGAAAAGGAGACTGAGAGAGCTCTGAATGCTTTGTGTGATCTGCATGCAAATGTTGGAATACCTACATACTGTATGATGCACAAACACTTATCAGACAAAGCAGGTGAAAACCAAATTATAACAACAGAGCAATACTTCCCGATTGCATCAAACACACACATGCTGACACATGACCATCTTTGTATCTTTAATAAAAAAAAAGCCAAGGCTCGGAAGAGTTATTGTCAAATCACTGTCTTGTCTTCATCGAAACTGTGAAATAAGTTGTTAAAAACTTCCTGATCCACCACTGCCCACTGTTTTTGTCAGTTTTGCATATAGTCAAATTACTTTAAACTTTCACTGGTCCTAGGCTTTGAAAGACGATTTACTCATGTTGCACAGAACTAAACTTCAAGTCACAAATAACTCGGTGAGTATAATGTTATTATTACTGATAAAAACAAAATAGGACCCAAATGAAATTAGCCGAGATCATCCGGTCAGGTCTAGGGGTTAAGAAATGAAAAACATATCTACCTAGCACATTTTCTACGACACAAACACACAGCTCCTACACAACATAACAGCACTTCACACTGACACATGGCCACCCACAGTTGCAGAATTAGCTCCACTCAGGTCTGCTGCCCACCACGACACCACCTGCCACACACACACACACACACACACACACACACTGTTCCTCCGCCTGATGAATATTGAAAGGTGACTGATGGCTGTAATTACTCCAACACCACCAGTCCTCAACAGTGCACCGCCTCTCATCCTACAACTGTTTCTATATAGAAATGCTGTAGGCACTTAAAGATATTAACTAAACACAACCTGAGTTAACTTACTGTAATATGTTTTTTTTTAAAAAGCCTGATATTACAAGTTGTTTTTTTTTAAATCAGAACTAGCTGCAACAGAATTCTAAATTCCAGTTCAAGTTATTTTTTTTTTACATTGATGTGTCTACTTCTAGTAATAAACCTATTATATATTCATTAAGGTATCCAATATGGCACTCATGAGTTCAGGGACAAATGGAAAACTGAATTGTAGTTTATGCTTTCTCACAATCTATGAACAAATGTAAACAAAAGTTCTAAAAATTTTATTGAAGGGAGATTAAAACCTGCTTTCACCACTAAACTGAGTAATAGGTCGTTTAAGATGATTTATAATTAGGATTATTAATGTTTTCTGGTTTGTTTACATCAATTTCATTTGTAAACACAAGCCTTAACTTTCATTTTGTTCAGCTGAAAAACCCTAAAAATGCTTATTTTTTATGTGAAACTTAATTTTGTAACATATTTTTTGTAGTATTTATAGTATTTATTTTAGTATAGTATAAGTATTTATACAGGTAAAAATTTTTGATTTGGCCTTTAAATTTTCACGCAGAATATTGTAACACAAAAGGAACCAGCAATACTTTAAGTTACTGTAAAGATGTGGAGTAAAACGGCGCTTTACTTTGCAAATTAGAATATGTTTAATAGTCTCAAAAATAGGGTTGGGCATCAAGAACCAATTCCTACTTGGAATCGTTTCAAAAATTACGATTCTTTCAGAATAGTTTCTTTCGTTTGGAGGATTTGGTTTCGAATCTGATCATGGGTTCCAAATCTAACATGCGCAAGTTTTGGTTTCTGTAGCGACCAGGCACTTGTGTTGCAGCCATGGAGCACAGTAAGTCGTGCTCTAGTGTAGCTTTATTTTACATTGAAAAAGTCCTGTAAAACTGCAAACCACCACTGAATCAAAATAAAACTTTCCTCTTATTTGTGAAATAAACATGTGACCCATTTCAACTCCACCCCTCAAAGAATCGGAATCGAGAATTGATAAGAACCGGAATCGAAAGGAAGAATCAGAATTGGAATCAGAATCGTTAAAATCCAAACGATGCCCAACCCTACTCAAAAGGCCATTTAAAGTCAAAATTGTGTTTCAGAAAAATGAGTGCTTATCTAAAATGCAGTTCCAATTTACAGTTTATTACTAGCTGTTAAAATATAGTTTTAGAGACAACATTACTGACAAGACCCAGTTAATATGTACTCATGACTGTCATGCAACATTTCCCTCCTGAACATAATTTAATAAAAGAAAATAGCTTTTCTGGACATGTAAGTGATATTATGGCCTCATTCAACATAACACGTACAACATAAATATAACACAACTCCAGGAATTATCTTAATCCATATATAAAAGGGTTAACTAATTTTTTTTCCCAGGTACAGAATAAACACCATGCTTTGGTCACATCCTACTTACAGTACGTAGTGTGTTTGGAACAACCAGCATGATGAAAAATATGATTCATAAACTCTTTGGCTTTCTTCAAAAGGGCTACATTTTTAAGGGTGTATTAATCAGTGCTCACTCTCTGCGTCTTTCCTTGAATCTCTCCTTGAAAGCTAGACCTTAACCTTCAGGCATTTTGAAATTTAAACAGGACAGGTGCCATCACCCCAAAGAACAAACCAATTCTTTACCAACATCCTTCCTGATAACAACTCAGCTTACATCCTGCTCATAACACCCTGCACATTATATACTGTGGTATCTGTTTGCATAAATGTGTATGTATGTATGTATGTGTGTATGTGTGTGTGTGTGTGTGTGTGTGTGTGTGTGTGTGTGTGTGTGTGTGTTCAAGTGTTCGTGTGAGCAGAGGTGACAGAGAACAAATCCCACCTGAACATCAAACACAATTTAGATTTCTTTTTATCAATATTACCTCTTTGAAATGAACATGTGTGTGATGAATCTTGCACCCAGGTAGTATTCCTGGGGGTGTATATCAAGATGCAGTTCCGTGAATCATCGGTTTAATGGGAGAGCAGGGAGCAGCTATTCTTTCTCTCCACATGGGCCTCCCTACCTCAATCCTCTCTAACATATACACTGGCTTTCAGCCCAGATCATACACACTACAGTCTCAGCTTCTTCTCTGCAGCACCACTACAGCGACAATGGGACACACCATTTTCGTGTGCACAGTGGCGAAAAAGAATTTCATCACTCTACAGCTGCAGAACAAAAATCCTGCATAATTAATGTTAACTGTGCAGAAGTTGAGCAGCTTATGGGAAAATAAACCAAACTAAAAACCAGAATCAGATGTTTCATATGTGGCTCACAACAACAACAACAAGAAGCGTAGGCTTTGGTAATATTTTCAAATTATAAACTCACTTATAGCTTCTCATAAAAAAACTCTCTCAGTGTCTAAGTTGAGTGAATTGGACAGGGCAGGGAGTGAATCTAAATGCTGCATGAAGTACAGTCGCACAATAATGCACCGCTGTGATCTCCACAGTTGTTGCTGAGATATTCTGCACTTCATTATGGGAGTGGCTGCAGTGTTTCAGGAGCAGCTCAAAGCAATAAAATTAAGCAATAAGGCAATATCACCATGTAACACCATGTATCAGGAAAGAGTACACCTATAGAAAACACAGGAATGCATTTGTAGACATTTCAGGCTAAATGTCCGCTTATACAATCCAACCACTCTTTAGGAACCTTAAATCTAGAGCTACAACAATAAGTGGAATAACAAAAAGGTTTTTGTGCAAAAATGCTAAACACTCTACTTCCAGCTTCTCATTTGTGAGGATTTGCTTTGTTTATATTTTCTGACATTTTATAGGTCAAACGATTAATCAGTTAATCGAAAAGATATTCTGCAGATCAACTGATGAAATAGCAACTCTACTTACACCAATTACTTTTTGTTGACACGGTGTCAGACAACTGTTGATTCACCTCTGTGGTTTTTTTTTTTTTTTTTTTTTTTTTAAATTGTGAGCTGCAATGATTAGTCGATTAAAAAATGTAAAAAAAAAAAACAATTTTGACAATCATTTTAGTCATTTGTATAGCAAAAACTCCAAACATTTGATGTTTCCAGCTTCTCTAAACAGAAGATTTGATGCTTTTCTGTGTCATATGTGCTAGTAAGCTGAACATCTTTGGGTGTTGGACTTTGCATAGAATAGATGTAGAATAACACAAGCAATTTGAATACATCACCTTGAGCGGCTTTGTTCACAATATAAGACAAAGGTTCATTAAGAAAATTGGCATATTAAATCGACAATGAAAATAATCATAATATTTGTACATTATACATTTGAAAAAAAAATAAACAGCTAACTCAATATATTACTGTATGTAGACTGCTGATGCATATGCTAATACCAACATGTCTGCAATAAGCTACTTATAAAACCAAATATCCGCCAATATATCAACCCAGAAGATGTACTGGTCTAGCTCTAGTCAAATAATCAATGTGAACATTCTCTGCATTTACTAGTCTTACATTAAGGTCAATTACATATATTTGGGCTATTTAATTATAAGATGCCATGTGTGTCTTGTGATGGGAATTTCTTGCTGTTTGCTGACGTTTTATAGACCAAACAATTAATCAAGACAATAATCAACAGATTAATCTATAATGAAAATACTGGGGTGCATAATACTGAGACTTGTATGTAATGTGGTAGCAATAGTAGTATTAGAAAGACAATGCAACATAACATTTATTACATTATCGAGTAATCTGTTAATTATTTTCAAGATTTATTGCTTCAACAGTTCCCACAGCCTAAATTGGACGTCTCTAGATTGCTTGTTTTGTCTGACCAACAGTTTTCAAAAAGTCAAAAACAGTTCATTTTGGCACCTTTGCTGAAGTTAACGAAACCATTAACCAAAATATTTGCCATTTCAGCTCTAAACACCACCACCACTGTTGTCTTAGATAATTTGTAAGTTACTCGTGTTTGTTAACCTTATATTAGTCAGTAAAGCAGTTTATTAGCAGGCCTACAAGGCATGTGTGCATGCATGGTTTGGATTAAACCCCCCTCATCCCTCCTCCTCCCTCTTAACAGTGACGTGGTGGTAGAAGTGCAACGTGGACGGGGCAAATAACAACAGAAGCCATCTGACACCTGAACTGAAAGTGAATCGTGTCCAATGCCGCCTTCTCCTCTTTCCACCTAACTCCATCCATGTCCTTACCTGTTCTGCCAGCCTTGGATCATATTGGTGTATTTGCTCAGCACTCCTTCCAGCTGCCTCCTGCGCGGCTGCTGCAGATTCATGCTGTTCCCCAGCACAGCTCCCAGGCTGCCCCCTGCTCCAGCCGGGTTGCCCAAGGAGCCGGAGCCGGGGCTGTGCGACCCGCTCCTCCCGGGCTTCCTCGTCGATGATGAGTTCCCGCGGTCCGACGAGGAAGAGTTGGTTTTGTTGGTCACGGGATGCGGACTGCAGAGCGTCTTGTCCATCCTGGCGACGGGACGGCAAAGAGCAGGAGGAGGAGGAGGAGAGGGGAGGAGGGGACGGGGATGGACCAGCAGCAGCAGCAGGGAAGATTTCAGCAGAGCATAAGTGGAAAACGGGGCGATGTGTGTCTGCTGAGCTAAAGCAAAGGCAGTGGATATGAATCGACTGCGCTGCGCCGGCGGTGTAAGCGTCCCTCGGTGCGTGACAAAGCTGACATATTCCCCGGTGGTATTTGCGTCCAGCTCTCTCTCTCCTGCAGTGCGCGGATGTGTGTACCACTGTTGGTCTGTTTTCCTGGTAGGAAGGAGAACAGGGCGCAGACACTCCCACTCGTCTCTGGACCGGCCCCCGGATATTACAATGCAATCGTGTTAAATACACATCATCATAACACAAAAAAAGTAACTCCCCCACAAAATACTGCAAATGAAAGCAGGAAAAGCCTTAGTCACGTATGAGGCTCCCCAAAAAGCTGAATATATCTGAATTCTGTTTCCTGCATATATAAATTGCCATTAACCTACATTAATGCCAATTATAATCACCTTATGATAAGATACCTCACACTTGATGATAGATATTAACAACTTCACTACAAAGAGTCGTTAACATTATCTTTGAATGATGTTCAATTCTATATCTTTGTCAGCGAATGTTACAAAGCCTAAACAAAAATATAGATTACATTTTTTTTTCTTTGACTGAAAAAAATGTACAGAGAAGTTTTAAGATTTTTCCCAAACCCTGAGTCTCGCCTGCAGTCTTTCTCTCAGGCCGCAGGCACAGACATCCACCAATCAGAGGAAAGGGCAGTAGCCTCTTTAAAACCTGAGAGGCGACACACAGGGCAGTATTAGTCCATAACTGAATTAAGAAACGGGTACTCGTGACCCCATAGATTTATCATGTGACCCTACGCAGTTCACTGCAAATACCCACAGGAACACTATGGAAACATTAAGACAATACTACAATATGTAGTATAGTAGCACAATGTATTATATAATAATAATATTAATAATATAATGCAGCAGATCAAGTAGGCTGCATCAAATCACCCCAAGCCCACTAGCAAGTAGCATAGATACTAAAAGTAACATTAAAGCAATATTACAGGGATATACAGTATATTTTTGAAATGTCTTCCACTCTGTCCCAATTACCAGTTGAAAGTATTAGCACTGTGCCAATTGGATTAACTCCTCCACTGTGGATGCACATTAAAGTTTAATTTTGTCCTCATTTTATCTTTAGAAAGTCCCTCAGAGAAACAGACAAATAGCACCTTATGTTTTGCTGTGTCAAGTTAGACAGCTCAGCAAACCCAAATGGGTTTCAGGGTACATTCAACCCTCATGTTGTCCTTGGTTCAAATAAGTGCCAAAACACCGGAAGAAAGCTTCAAAAATGTTGGAAAAAGCGGCAACAATGTCGGATAAAGCGCCAAAAATGTAGGATAAAGCGCCAAAACTTTGGAAAAAGTGACAAAACGTTGGGAAAAGCATCAAATATGTTGAAAAAAACGTCAAATATGTTGGAAAAAGTGTCAAAAACGTCGGAAAAAGTGATAAAACCATCGACTGCTGGCAGTGCCCGCCGATTATACATGTCAAATTGGCCAAAATGAAGGCCAACAGCTCCTCAGACGGACGACGGCATGGAACACACCAGACTCAAGTCACTGACCTCGCCAGACTGTCCAACGGCCGATTATCGGCTTGGTGTGTCTCGGGCTTTAGACATTAAACTGATTAAGCTGTAAAGGCTTTTATATTTGATAACAGTGGCTGGAAACACACTACTAGTACAATTATCCTATGGTACACTATAGGAGAAGTATTGTATATTTACAAAAAAGAACCAGTGACAATGTGCAATAGCAATACGTATATTGGTTTGTGTATTGACATTGTAACATTGTAATATTTTTTCAGTCAGTCCACCAGTTTGGTCCAAACTGAAAGACTATCAACTATTGGATGGATCGCAGCTGATTGGACGAACGCGTCATGTCGGTTTGTTTTTTCCAGAAATTCAAAGCCAGACTGTCATGGCGGCTTGTTCAGAATACGATTTCATATTGTACTAAAATAGTTCACTGAAACATGTTTCTGAAAATATTTGAAGCGAGAAATAGGCCACGCAGTTGCTGAATCTGTCTTCATTTCAGCTAAACAAAGGTCAGTTCCAAAGATTTTCGTCAGATTTTGAGAGGTTGACCAAAATGAAGGTAGACAGCTCCTCCAACGGACGACGGCACGGAACACACTGAACAGACTCGAGTCACCGACCTCGCCAGACTGTCCAACGGCCGCTTATCAGGTTAGTGTGTCAGCGCCTTTAACTTTTCATCTAACATTGTTGTCAGGTCAAACTTTTAATTTGTCCAATACTTTGTTTTCTAACAAAATACCTGCAAAATTGGCACAATTCCCATCAGTCTAAGCTGTACTTTGTTTTAACAAATGTTAGCATTCTAATGCGTTTGACGTTTCCTCAGTTTGGTTCAGCTTGTTCCTGTTTTGAATGACTTTATTTCTCTCAATTTGGGGGCAATTGTGTTTATATGTGTGTGTGTGTGTGTGTGTGTGTGTGTGTGTGTGTTTGCTGAAGAATTTAGCTTTTTGTTTGGTCTGATTTATTGAAGACACTCGAATGTATTCATAAAATAAAACATATTAGTCTTTGTCAGGGATCAATCCTGGAATTATTCCCATCAGGTTTTTAAGGTCCATCAGCATTTCTTAAAATGAATAGGAAATATTAGAAAATACTGACCAAAAAACTAGAAAATTAAACCATGTAAACCTAAAATCCACACGTTTTTTTCAAAAAGCACACAAGGACAGTATACTAGACACCCCAAAAAAATCATGCGACAAAAGTGAATGTTTACAGTATATTTATATAATAATAATAATTCAACCAACTACGGAGATCAAGGTCAGATAATTGTTTGATAAATTCTTGAATTTATATCAAAACTGGATGTCATTTTTATATTTTTTTGTAATTTGTTTGTGAAATTTTATCAGTTTATAAGTCATATGACAGTTGTATTGTGTTTCATCAAAGTATTATATAACCCTTCACACACACACACACACACACACACACACACAACCGTGACAACCAGAATAAAAAAGGACACGTTAATGAAGACCTGACTGAGAAGCACTGCAGGCTATTAAGAAAAGGCAGAGATTTCACTGAGCAATTGAAGGCATGCCTCAATGAATCTCCACAGGATACTTAACAGAGCACAGATAGATTCCCGCTGCTTGTCAACTGAGGCAGCCACAAAGCAAAGATCAATACAAGAGTTTAAAAAAAAAAAAAATTCCCTGGGCAACAGAGAGTCAGAGAGGGTTGTTAAAAGCTTGTGCTGACAGTCAACCTCGGGTCAAATGCATTTCATTATGTGAGGTCATGCCAGTTTGACTCTGAGGCCTTTCTTATTAACTTTCAATTTAGAGTATATATAAATTATAGAAGAAAGTTTTTATCATGTACATGTCCAGTGTTGTAATGTAACAAAGTACAAATACTTTGTTACTGTACTTAAGTAGAATTTTCACATATGTGTACTTTACTTTGTTATTTATATTTCTGGAAACGTTTACTTTTACTCCATTACATATCCTAAATAAAATGTTTACTTTTACTCCACTACATTTCCCCTAAGCATCTTACTTACTCGTTACTTGCAAGAAATGTTTTCATACTTTGGAGTGAAAGATTCTTTCTCACAAAAAAATAAAATTCTTCTTTGTTGATGTCAGACTTGATGTTTAAGAAGGTGTGGAAAGTATTATGCTTCACTATAAAGGAAGCCACAATAAAGTTCATAATCAAAGTTTTTTTTTTACTTCTACTTTTACTTCTAATAGTTAAATACATTTAATATCATAAAATTACTTTTGATACTTAAGTACAGTAAATATCAGATACTTTAAGACTTTTACTCAAGTAATATTCTAAAAGGTCACTTTAACTTCTACCAAAATCATTTTCTGGTAAGATATTTGTACTTTTACTCAAGTATAGCTTTCAAGTACTTTATACAAGACTGTACATTTCTCAATATTAAAAGGCATTGGCTTTTCGCTAAACCCCGCCCCTGAACAGCGATTGTCCAATCACACCTTTGGATATGGACAAAACCAAGTTACAATCATGTGAGTATCCACGCTGTGCTTGTCATTTTTTTAATCGAAGCTGTCGTTTTTTCTGTGCTCACAAAGTAATCATTAAACACTGTTAAAATCACAATGGGTTCAATTTTTAATAGCAAATGCTGTAGTATGCCAATGT
The DNA here is from genome assembly GCF_004354835.1 of Perca flavescens. Taxonomy (NCBI): domain Eukaryota; kingdom Metazoa; phylum Chordata; class Actinopteri; order Perciformes; family Percidae; genus Perca; species Perca flavescens. The sequence goes on along the minus strand of NC_041344.1, from coordinate 13,319,296 downwards.
GTCTTAGAATAAAGCTCAGCAACACATTCATTTTTTTCAAAAAGACAGATAAAAGCTATGCCTAATGAGAGACTGCATAAGACTGATGTGAGGACTTCGCCCCTATATATTTTTTCTGCAAACTCTGCAGTATCATCACATTTAACATCATCTTCATCATCATTATTTCTTCCTTTTAATCGTCTTCCACACTCTGCTCCACCTAATCATCTTCATCACCATCATCCATGTTATAAGCACTTTGAAACAACTTGCATCATCACTGCCTCAGTCACCATCACTCTGCTGAAACAGAACAAGCTGCAGAACCGGCCGCTGACAAAGCACCGCAGCACTGTAAAACATGAACGAACCCATTCCCCAGAGCTTTGAGATTTGATGTGTTTCTTTTCCCCGGCTATACACTGACATCGCACCAATCTTCTTCATTACAGCCCTGCGTCAGTCCAGTCAGATTTATGGCAGCTGTGACTGGCCGAGGCAGGCCCTCATCATCTTCCACTACCAGTCTGCTCCCGGCACCAAAGCCATTACAGCCTAGAAGGAGATACTTTAAAACCTAATAGCTCCAAAATGCCTGCCATTTAGAAACGAAGAACAGCAGCCTTGCTTGTAGCATGATAGCAACACATGTCTTTGTTTATGTAGTGACTTAAGACTATTTTGAGCTATAAATATAAAGTTATAAAGACAAATGTCAGTTCATGGAGTAGCTATTTCAGTTTTTTTTTTTTTTTTACATTATACCCTTAACATCCCCCACACTGATACTGAAAGTATCACATGAACTACAGTATGTCATGTTTCAGCTTTTTCCAACTTTTCATTGAAGTGATATTATGTTTATACTGGGTGAAATATTCCTGTCTGTGGCTGTTTTTCATAGTTTGGGTTAGGCCCTTTGGTTTCTTAAAGCTTATTAGCTTTCTTGCTGAGAGTTAGATAAGAAGACCCCTCTCATGTCTGTACTGTAAATATGAAGCTACAATCAGTAGGTTAGCTTAGCTTTATTAACAAACATAACAAAATATAGCAAGTTAATTAGGGAGCTATGGAGGTGCTGATAGAGCCAGCTGTTTCCACCTGTTTCTACTCTGTTTCTAGTCTTTAGCTAAGCTAGTCGGCTGCTGGCTGTCCAAGATGTAGAACTATATTTTACACAACATTGCAATTTCAACTTTGTTGCAACAATTTGGGCCCTTTCCTGTTTCAACATGATAATGCCCCCGTGCACATAGCAAGGTCCTTAAAGAAATGGTTGTTTAGTTTGGAAGAACTTGACTGGCCCAACATCAGTGGCACTGTTACTGGTGCTATTGTGTCTGAATGGCAGGAAATGTGTTTAAAGAGTGTCGGTTTTGGACTGAGATGTTCAACACACACATATGAGTGTAATGTGCAAGTGTCCACATACTTTTGTAGTTTCATTTTGAATATTGCAGAATGTTGCAGCAGCAAACTTTGTGCAAGCGAAAAAATTGATCAAATTGTGCTGCTGCCCAGCACAGTTAGATGTTTGACAGACTTTCAGAAAATAATTGATTGATTGATCGCAAAGGCTCTGCAAAGAAAAAGCCCAGGACTCAGCTTTAAAGATGATGTAGTGTGAATAAATCCTCCATCAGCACACATTCTCATCTCTTAGTTCTTGCACCGAGATGTATGGCAATAATGTATTGAATCTTAATGCCTCGATTTCTACAATATATTTTATAGCTTTTAATGGATCCTGGCATCTCAAAGACGACAGTAGTAAGAAGGACAGGGAGTTTTTCTCTTTGATACAGTACATTAGAAAAAAACTATAATTTCTTAGTCAGCTCACATTTTGAAAAGTTATTGGAAATGCTGCTGCTGGGTAGCATGGTTCATTTTGAATAAGCGTGCGTGTATTTCATCAGCAATCTTATCAGTGTGAGCTTGTCTGTCCTTGACCCTGACCGATATCTGCACACTGCCCATCACACACACACACACACACACACACACACACAAACACACACACACACACACACACACACACACACACACACTTATCTCTGACTGAGAGTCCAAACCAAAACCCAACAATAATGTACAGAGACAGATACACCACCGATCTTGATTTGTTTCTTTGTTTCCGCTCACGCTGCATTTCACAAGGAACAGCAGGATCTGATTAGCATTTCACCTCTTCTAATTGTTCCTGGGAATGGGGAGCGGGAAAAGAGATTATCTCAAGTCTGTTAGTTTTGGGAACATTTTATCTGCTCCTTGTAAACTCTGCTGCCAGCCAACATGTTGCCATAAAATATCTTTTCACCTTTGCCCTCTGTAAAGAAGCTTATTTGATGAGTGAAATAACTTCCCTTTCAGCTCTTACTTTGGTTTTACTGTAATGTTATCTTACAATTGTTCAGTTTATTTTATTTCTAAAGGGAGTTCATTCTGTCAAATTATAAATTACATGCAAAAGCTTGCATATGTTTGCACAACAGCCTGCATTATTCACAAAGACCAGCAATCTCACCAATAACTACTTAATGGACTAAAAGGGAGCCACTGACCCTGAACGCTGCAAGGTCAGCAGACTGTGTGTGTGTGTGTGTGTGTGTGTGTGTGTGTGTGTGTGTGTGTGTGTGTGTGTGTGTGTGTGTGTGTGTGTGTGTGTGTGTGTGTGTGTGTGTGTGTGTGTGTGTGTGTGTGTGTGTGTGTGTGTGACTGTAAACTGAGAGCAGGCCAGATTTTATAGTTTAATGATGTGTGTGTGCCTGTGAGTGAATATTTGACTTCTCTGCTTGATCCCTCTTTACAAAAATGAAGTCATGCATATTTATCAAGGTAGCTAAAGTACAGGGCTCTATTATATCTAGAGATGAATATGTAGGCTGTAATGTTCATACTTCAGGAATCTTCAATAAGCCACTACTCTGAAGGTCAGAACACCTCAACACCTTTACAGGAAAGAGGATGGGTAATTAAGACCAGTAGCCTATATCAACACAAAAGTGCATCTGAGCATCAACAGCAACATCAACCCAACGGTATGTCCAAATCTTCTCATAGCAAACAGTTAAAGCCGCCTTCATATGATCATTTGTAAAACCGTGAGGTAGGGCGCAGAGCGTATTGCAGGCAGAGAGGCAAAGCGCAGCGCAGGTATATTTCATCATTGCTTTTGGCTTTGGGCCACCTTGAAAGGTCAGCGGCAACAAGGTCAAAATTGAAATAATTCAAACTTTGAGCGCATCAGCAGCAGTTTCGTGCGGTGCGCCATGCCAAGGGTAGCGCTTCGTCTGAGTTGTCTCCACGGCTCTCCCCATAGTGAAACATGGAGGGGGACCAATAATCAGAAAGGAGGGGCCCAGGACATTTTGTCAGAATACAGCATAGAAATTCTGCTTAGAAAAATAGGAAATATTGGATGGGATAGAACACAATGTAATTCTGCTAAATAAAACATCTCATAAAATATCACATCACATAAAAAAATCACATTCATTAATAATTGCACTTGTTTTCATTTGAAACAAATTGTATGCAAATATAATACACATTTTCTATAGGCTCATTCTGCCACTTTAAAAAACAAAAAAACAATTCCAGTGCTGGTTCCAGGGTATCAAAATTTTGGATAGTCATCATGGAAACAAGAATTGGTCATGTGACAAGGGCTGGGAAAATTGGCAGAACAGGCAGCCAAGTACTTTGATTCAATGGAAATCACAACTGTCAGATTGACAGCACTCTAGAGGGGGCTGGTGCCACCCCGTGCGCCCTTTCTAGCCCCGTCCGTGCAGCACAGAGCAGTTTTGTGTAGGTGGCTTTAGGTTAAAAGAAAGCCAAGGCACGTTCATTTATATAGTATACAGGTGGAAACCACAAATCACTCTGCATATTAGTATCACTTTGTAGAGTTCAGATCAAAGATTCATAGTCACTAACTATGTAGTTTGTTTACTTTTTCCCTAAGATAAATGAACACATCACTTTAGTATGTACAAGAGTAAGTGAATGCATTATTGTCAGTTCAGTATTCAGTCTGTTGCTAGTTCAAACTCTTACATTCAGGTCTGTACAAAACTATCTTATACAAGCTCTGTACCCAAGGTTTAAAGCTCAGCAGCCTGTTATTCATGAAAGAGTTCAGATAATCAGATATTGATTGTTTCTGTGGCTTTCAAGGTCTTTAAATATGCTTTTTACTTTCCACAAGCCATTACTCTGATGAACAGCTGACTTCTGACTCACAGTGTCAGGTTCAATTCCTGTGCAATAACCCAGCAACACTGTCTCTAATCAGCACCTGTTTACTGGTTCCACCTATTATTTATTCATCGTTCTCTATTTCAGAGCTGTTCATACTGTTCATATTGTAACATGATACTTATTTATTCCAGCATCCTTTGCACTATGCTCCATAATTAAAATAATAATAATTGAGCATAAAAATAATTTACTCCTTCACACTTTGCACTCTTCATTGCACTACTGCCTCAACCTGTCTATATTGTTGCTGTTTATAGTGTGTATATATTGTTTGTTTTTGTTGTTTGTTTTGTATGAGTAAGCACATTGTGAGCATTGTATAATCCAAAGCAAAATTCCTCGTATGTGTCCTCATACCTGGCAAATAAAGCTGATCTGAAATAACATACAGCGCACTGTAACTGAGCCTGGAGCACTGCTAAAAGCTGTGGATTCGGTAGTGACAATGGTGATTAAGTATTGTCAATTCAGTTTGAAGATCCATTCGAATATGTACTGAACAACCCGAGACAAAATAAAATTCAAAAAGTTCAGCTAAAAGTTGCCCTAAATTCAATATATGAATTAAAAAGTGTAGCAGAAAAATGTATCAATCAAAGGCACAAAATAATATATATATCTTTTTTTCATACATATCTTTATTGGGTTATCAAGACACAATACATTTTCAATCAGTAAGGATACATTTCACCCATTTTCCAGAACAAAAACAGGAGGGGTGAATAGTAACTAAATCAACAAAAAAACAAAAAGTGGTACAAAATAATATTTATATTTATTATGTAAATAGAGTTTAAATTTGATTCCATCTGTGTGCAGCTACATATAAATTGTTTAGAGGTACTTGTAAACAAGTGAATTGACAAAAAATCCCCTAACAAAAACAGTTACCTTCCAGAAGTATTATTTTATTGTTTAAGTCCTTGTAGAATAAGGATTGAAAGAACAATAATTGGATAGCAGTGTGCTTGTATTTTTATTTAGTTTTTATATCTCTATATACTGTAGTGTTTCCTTTGTGTAGTTGCTGGGTGTGTGTCCTAAAAACAAAGTAATCCCATAACCAAAATGGTCAAAAGCAGCCAGTAACTGTCAACGTATGAAACTCAAAACCTGAACAGCTTCATGCCAAGAAAAGTTAAATTAGCAAAATAATGTGTTAACAAAAGGGATGTTACTGTGTTTTACTGCATCTCGAGATGAAATGAAGAAGTCTAACATTTAGGTGTGATTATGGAAATGCATACAAAGGCAAAATAGAAAGGGACATTTGCAACAATATAAGAAAAAGATTTAAAAAAAATGTATGGTTGTATTTTCCTTTTCATTAATCAAAATCTGTTTTTGTCTGCAAGCAATTGGCAGCTGAGTCAAAGGTCATAGTTAAAGTTGTTACGCTAATGAACCCTACACTTTGAGGATGGTATTTTCATCCTTATTAAATCACCTTACTGGACCAAAAGTACAAGGGTGGATAAAGAAAAGGCAGTGACAGACCAGTAAAAATGTCACTAAAGCTCTCTGTGGGCTCAATTATTGCTCAGCAAAGGGACCACCAATTTGCACTCTAACTTGACACTTGTGTTTGTCAGAGAAGCTTCAGGCTGGAAACTACAAGTGAAGATATAACAGCTAGCCTAATGGCCCTTCTTGATTTCAGACTTTTCCTGCTGAGCAGAAACTCCAGAAGGATGACAGTGTCAAAATGTAACAGACCGAGGACGGTCATTTCCCTGAAGCTTGTTTCAGGGGGATGAGAGCAGAGGACACTGTGACAGATATACCTTTCTCCTTTTCTTCTGCACTGTCATTGCTTGCCACTCTAATATCCTTTTTCACAGACAACACACCCACACAAGCTGGCCCTGCATAATGTGCTTGTTTTATTCCCAAGTTTTATTACCTTCCTTGTTTCTGTGCCTCTAATTTCCCTTAATGACTGTGATCACCCTATAGTTAAAATCACTCTATAACTTAACTTGATGCAGATGTATTCAAAGCAGCAATAATGGCTTCTTTACAGGCTAAATAGGATTTTTTTGCTCACAAATGTCTAGACGAAAAGATAATATGGAGTTGTGGTAACAAGTCGTCAAAGCATCAACAGGCAAAACAGGTTGTATTTCAAACTAATTGTTGCCTCAAACGACTACATAGCAGCAAAAATAAATGTGTACAAGTCATTCAATTACATCCACAGCAGGTTGTGGTGGATGTGGCTATATTTCTCTGAAGCACATTAGAGACATCTACTGGCCAGAATGATAATTTGTGTTTACACTTGGCCTGGTTGAGAAAATGATGAGATCACCTTCATGATGCGATGTAATTTTCTATGGAAGATTTAGGTTTTCTGCCCTAAAAAGTCAAAATACAGTATTTGATCAATTGATTATTTCAATGTACATTGTATTCTTTCTGTGGAAAATGTGATGCTTTACTCATCATGGCTTGTCGCTTAATAACCACCTTTATCACTGCACTTTTAAAGAGACAGCTAAAGCTTTTTTCAGAGAAGACATTCTGACAGTATTAAAAGCATAGCGGAACCATCTGGTTTAGTAACACTTGTGCTTTTTCTACTATGACGAGTCTAAATGTCTGCTGTGAAAAAAATACCTATGGAAAGTTAACTTGGCTACAATTAATATTTTTTATAATAATGTAAAATGGGTCACTCGTAGTGAGCCTACAGCGCACTATCCCCTGAGCTTCAGCTCCTTGCTTAACTGTCCATTCTACTGTTTTGGTTCACTCTCACCACTCTAATAATGTCGTTTTCGGCCGCAGTTTTTTATACAAAAAGCCCTTTAAAAGCCACTGTACACTACCTCACCAGCACCAAACGACACAGACATGACAGACAGAGACACAGTTAGCGACTGAACATAGAGCTGGTAGACGAAGAACAGAGCTAAGCTAAGTTTAAAGAGAGTTTATATGGAACTTACATATGTCAGGTGGCCGGAAACACAACTCCAAAGTAATGCTATTGTAGCTCTGTGACTGTTGGATGTGTAAATCATGGATGTATAATAATAATGTGTAAATCAGCAGCTGTATGCTAACAAGTAACAATGACAACTTAAAGGTGATGATATGTGGGTACTGTGTTAACAACTTGTTTCCTCTGCCCCCAAGTGGCCGCAAATATTAGTTATTAAAAGTGAAAGGCAAGTTAGCTAACGGGTCTGGTTGGTCTGGCTCTGACTAGCCTTAGTTAAAGGTCCCATGGCACTTTATGAGGTTTTTGTGAGTTCCCCCAGCCTGCCTATGGTCCCCCAGTGGCTAGAAATGGCGATAGTTGTAAACCGAGCCCTACATATCCTGCTCTGCCTTTGAGAAAATGAAAGGTCAGATGGCCCGATCTGGAATCTTGCTCCTTATGAGGTCAAAAGGCTCCTTATGAGGTCATAAGGAGCAAGGTTACCTCCCCTTTCTCTGCTTTGCCCGCCCAGAGAATTTGGCCCGCCCATGAGAGAGAGACATTATGGCTTTCAAACGAGCAAAGTGGCAGTTGGTCAAGGCCACACCCCCACCCTCCACCTCGATAGCTGCAGACACAGAAATGGCACATACTAAGGATAGCTCATTGTGGGACTGGCTCTAGTGGCTGTAATTCTGCACCAAGGCAAGGCTTCAGAATTGGACCACTAAGGCCTATATAAAGAGACTTCAGATACAGTATTAGGGGACCACTAAGGCCTATATAAAAGAGACTTCAGATACAGTATTAGGGGACCACTAAGGCCTATATAAAAGAGACTTCAGATACAGTATTAGGGGACCACTAAGGCCTATATAAAAACATCCAAAGAGCACCATGTCATGGCACCTTTTAAGCTACATTGGATTACTTTTTTTCATTGTTCCTTCCCGTAGTTGAGTGGAACATTCATTTCTTATTATTAATTAGACATATTGATTTTAATAAACTGACATCTTGGTTACTTATTTTGTTATCCCATATAACTGTGGCAGTAGTTGTGTTAAAAATAGTGTAGTCTCGCATTGCCAGACTTATCTCCACAGCACTGTGGAGTAAGGCCTGGCTACACCCCAGATACATTCTAGGATAGGATTTTAGCGTGTAGCTTGCTAGCTCAAAGTTTGTTGTTGTTTCCCAGCAACACACAGAGAAGGGCGAGGGCCATCTGGCACGATGTCAGTCAACTATCCTGGAAATGTACTTCTGTTGATCCAGACAAGTCTAACTGTAGCTTCTGCTTCTTTTAACCCTTATTTTCTAATTCTCTGTATCTGTTAAGCAGTATATATATTCATTATTCAGCTTAATATAGACTATTTTGTAAGCATTTTTTTTTCAACATAGACCTTACCTCCTGTCTGTAAAATAATATTTTGTTTTAAGTTTGGGCAATCAATCAGTTTGTAAGAGCATACATCACACTTCCCCGCCATCTCTGAAGAGGAAATGGATGTCTGTCTCCAATTGTCTTTATTACAACACTCAGATTAATATCCTTGATGCTTTGGCAATATTGTTTTTCTGACATTCATGCCAATAAAGCTTTTTGAATATGAATTTAATACAGTCATTACAGGCCTATACATTCAAGATGATGACTCTACTTTTTATTCCTAATTAGGGGAATAATTTAGTCTTGTTCTAGTTCCAGCTCTCTGACAGGCTCATGTCTCTGCAAAGGGCACCAAGAGAAGAAATGAAGATCATGTGTGAGCATCTAGGCTACCACACACACACACACACACACACAAACACACACACACACACACACACACACACACACACACACACACACACACACACACACACACACACACACACACACACACACACACACACACACACACACACACACTCTGTCTGTCTGTCTCTTTCTTTCTCTCTCTCTCTCTCTCACCCATCCATCCCACTTATAGCAGTGTGTTTTAATGTAATGAGCCTTTATAATGCAGCTCATCAGAATGCTAAAGGGAACTGAGGTCTGGATCAACTGAAGTCATACTTTGCTTTATGCCCACACACAAGGACATTACATTAGCACTAATTGTCCTCTATTCCACCCAGTAATAATAGCACAGAAGAATATAGGGGAATTCAATTCAACTGTCTATTAATAATCTGCTCAATCTCTTATATTGATGATATCTTATTATGATTCCAGCATGTTTGGAGTCACCTTACTGCTGCTTCAAAGTCATCATCGGTTATGGAATGATGGAACTACAATTCCCAGAATGCAATAGGAGCTTTCTAGTCCAACCACAGCACTGCTCCGGGTAGACCATGTGTTGTGTGACTGCCACCGGACGGTTATGTGTAGACAGTGCAGGGAAACGTGGCACACACAGTGACACACAAACCATGCAGGCAGCTCAACCCGGACCAGCAGCAGAAACAGAAATGTAACAGATGGATTAGAAAAGTATGTGCCTCGGCTCTTCATCAACATGTTCCCGGGAGTTTTCTATGCATTACTGGCGGGTTTCCTCGGGGCCGTGGCGTCATCGTCGGCCAAACTGTCCCTCGGAGCCGACTACCTGAAGGGAGTCTGTGAAACCGGACTCAGGACGTGGGGAGAGCAGCGGAAATTCAGACAAGCGGACGAAACTACCGCCTGCGACCGGGTGAGTGAGGCATCGCCGCAGCTAAAGTTAAATATTAACACAGTGGGGATTGCTCTGAATAATGCAGCGTGCATAACTGCAAGCGGGGTGATTTCTCACGGAGGAAGTTGGGGGTTATCCCCGCTCGACTCTCCTCCCTGACTCCCTCAGCATCAGCACCATCAGCAGCATCACACACTGGAGCCCATGCAGCAGCTGCGCTCTCGTGCCGTGTCCGCGTGCTGAATGACATTGCGGCTCGTAGAGTGTGTTTTATCGCGTTATTTTGTAAGCAACGTGTCTCAGCGTGGTTGTGTTGATGGCGCGTAGAAGAGGCTGGTTTCTGAAAAGGGGTTCAGGTTTCTTGTGTGACCTTCACGCTCTCCGCATACGTCACACAGTGATGTCAGAAACATGTGCATCCAGCTGTCTGGAGCAAAGCTTATTTATTACACGGTGGAAACAGTGACCTTTAATCTGGAGGATAATTAAAATAGCAAATAAGGTGCAAAACAAATGCTCTTGAAATGCACCACCAGGTTTGAATGCGTCTAAAGACTTAGATTTCAAACATAATAGATAATTCACAATGCTCCTGTTAATAATGGTATTACAATAATTAGGCTAATAATAATATTATTCTTTACACTGTGTTAGATGTGATATTTGCAGTGGTGGAATGTAACTCAAGTAGGCTACTGTACAGTTTTGAAGTAGGCTACTTGCACAGTACTTCCAGTTCCAATTTATGTTACTTTAGAGTTCTACTCAGTGGGAAGTATTGTTCTTTTTTCTACTATGGTACTTAGTAAATTTAGATTTTGTGCACAAAACGTGATTAGTTGCATTGTTACATATTAAACTACAATGCTGGCTACCAGAAAATGCTGCATAAACATTAATCTATAATATCTATTATATAAATCCTATAATATAATAATATATAATAATGTAAACTGCTGCATTCTGCTGCGTAATGAGTACTTTTTTTATAGTATAAAGTCTACAGCTTTTTTTCAAGCGGACACGAAACAACAATAATCAGTCGTTATTCATTTATAAGTTTCTGTTTTTGCTCTTCAGCTCCACATCCCACTGAGGCTGCTGTGTGGCGGTCTGCTTTTCACCTGCAATGCTGTGATGTGGACCTTCCTTGCCAAAGCACTCAGGTACTCCTCTTCCTCCACCCAAACCACTGTGACCACCACCGCCTCCAACTTCATATCTTCCGTAAGTAACAGTCTCCCTTAAAGCACCTCCTACACACCCTTCTCGTCTTTTCTTTGTTCTGCTTGTCCTCTAAGCATAATACTTCACATCAGACTTTAGTGGAGTGTAAGTTAATTTCCCAATGACCTTTCATTCTTATATAAGCTGCTTTATTTTGGAAATAGGCTGGACTATATTAAGAAATAACTTGTCGCAGTGATTTAGGCTTCTTACAGAAAGTTCTTGTCAAAGTTCAACTCCTTGTTTGACATATCCCCTCAAGGCATCTTTATTGGCCATTATTTAATTGAAATTACAGAGACGGATTTACTCTGGCTCAGAAGAAACCCTGACTTTTTCTCCCTTGCAGGCTTTTCTGGGTCAGCTGATCTTTGGTGAAGCCCAGATAACGTTGTGGTGGGTTGGGATCTCCCTGACCTTCTCTGGTCTGTTGTTGCTGCAGAGGGTTTCACCGCAGGATAGACAACATGACCCAGGCGACAAGGACGAATAATATGTCTTGTCTCCACTAGAGTTCAGCCTGGCTTCAGCATCTCCTCAGATTAAAACAGAATAGTGAAAAATGTTTTGTTAGTCCTCCCTCAATAACTAGTTTTATCAAACAAATTGTTTCTTAATGAACTCAAAATGCATCCTTCCTCAAAAAAAAGGAGATTCTTTATTTATAATGTTCCTAGTTATCCTTCAGATTGCGTTTTGTGGCCATGTAGGCTGAGAAACACTGCATGCTCAGCTGTGGTGCAGCATTTTTTTTGGACCTGTTCTAAAAATCAGAGGAGGTGTTGGTCTTCAGCCAGTCTGGCCATGGCACAGCAACAGTCTGGCCAGTGGAGACAAGCTAATGGACGCCTGCGCCCAGCTTCCCAGATGCTCTAACATCATCTTTGTACACAGGCTTACAATGAAGCAAAAAGCATACTAGCTTTACTTTACTTTTGGGGAATCTTTCAGTCAACAACAGCACAATAACTCATAAGTTAACAGAACAGGTGTGAAAGAAGGGAAGAGACTAAAGGGAAAGGTAGTTATTTGACATTTTGGGAAATACACTTATTTGTTTTCTGACAAAAATTGACACCACTCTCATGTCTGTATAGTATGAGGCTGATGCCATCGTCTGGTTAGCTTAGCATAGCAAAACCAGTAGAATAGGGAAACAGCTAGCCTGGCTCTGTTGGAAGCTAACAAAATCGCCTACCAGCACTTTTAAAGCGCATTCATTAACATGTTTTATCTTGTTTGTTTAATTCTAACACCCAGTAAAACCACAGTGTTTTTTTGGACAGAGCCGGGCTGGCTGTTCCCCCCATTTCCAGTCTTTATGCTAAGCTAACCAAAACCATCTCATGGCTTTAGCTTCATATTTAACGGACAAATATGAGTGTTATCAATCTTCTCTTCTAACTCTGCAAGAAAGGAAATAAGTGCGTTTCTCAAAAACTATTCCTTTAAAGGAAGATACAGATAATACAATATCTATATAATATATATATATATATATATATATATATATATATATATATATATATATATATATATACAGACAGACTGACTGATCTGAAGACTTTTGGGTTTTGTTCACGAGCAATGGACAAATAGCATCATTGGCTATGTGCCTGATGTCACCATTAATCAGCGTGTGCATTATGTTTTGCAGTCGTCAGATCACCAAAGCTTTCTTAATTCTCATATTTCCTTAAGTTACTCTGACACTCACTGTAAACTGAAGTTGCATTTCATGCATGCTCAAGGCAAAGTTATAAAAGAAGCACTTAGCTGTTGAGGTGAACTTGTATTTTAACAAGTAATAATACTGATGTAGCGCAGAAAAGCTCGCCCCAGGGTCCTTCTTCTACTTTTTATTTGCCTTTCTTGACAGCTTCAACCTCAAGATATGAGCACGACACGTTTTGATTCAGAGGCAGCTGCTTTTTCACTTCATGATAGATGTGTGCATGTTCTTAATGAGGCTTGAACTCAAATATCTCACACCAAAGCATCCTGGAACATCAGTCTACACATCAGAGTGTCGTCCCTGTGAGCTGCTTCATGTTATTAAACTCACAATCTTGTGACTTAAGTGTCTAAACTGTCTCTCCAGCGTAAGAGACATCACATGGCCTCTTGATTGCCTGTTGAGCATTATGCGCCCTGCATTTGCAATCTCACATTAGCCTGTCCATCGCCCATCATCTCTCTGGGTAGACACTTGCCTTTGTTGTCAGTGAGAGTGCAATAACATTTAACTTCCTTTAAATCTCATAACACTGTGATGTGTTTAACAGCAAAGGAGCTTTGAGCATAGAAAATGGCAATACATGCTGCTAGAGGGACGTTTCTGTTAGCATAAATCAGATACTGTAGTATACAGGGGATTGTATGAACATGGCATGAAAGGTTGCTTTAAAACTGTATTTTAAGATCACATTTTGCTGTTGTTTGGATACATATCATAATATAAATGCATAACGGTAGCTATAATACCTGTCTGTAATATTCCACAGCAGCAATGCACAAATATATGAGATGTCCTTCCAGCCGCTGCTGTGCAGGTTTTGTATCTTACATGCATCCCTATTAATGTGACTGCAGTGACAATGTGATTATACAACTGTCATGTTAAAGGCCGGCTAAGTGATGTTTCGTAGCAGGGCTGTACTCACCACGCAGGATTCTTCAGCAGTGGAGATCACACACAGCCACGCAGAAGTCAATTCAGCTATTTGTGCCTCTACGTTTTGGATCCTGGGTGTGTTGCATTACTTAAAAGAATAGTCAAACATTTTGGGAAAGTTAGATCAGAAGATTGATAACACTTATGTCTGTGTGGTAAATATGTAGCTGCAGCTAGTAGCCGCTTTGCTTAGCATAAAGACTACTAATAGCTTGCCTGGCTCTAAAACTCACAAATGAACACTTTATATATATTTTGTTTAATCTGTACAGAAATCTGCAATGTAAAAACAACAATTTGTGGTACAGGGGTCATGTGTTGGACTATGTCTTCGTGGAGTCTTGTCCTCACTGTGAGCTTTAGGATTAGCAAACCTGTTCATTAGTGAGTTTAAAGGTGCTGGTAGCCATTTCCCACTGTTTACAGTCTTTATGCAAAGCTAATCTTACCAGTCTACCTTCATATTTACTGGACAGTAATGAGAGAAGCATCAAGTTGTGGTTTTATAGGAGGTTATGTGCCAGAGACTATTTCTTAGCTGGGAGCAGTTGCCAAGCAACCAGCAGAGACTGGCCAACAAAAATTGTCTGGCATATAAACCACAATTTCACATGTTTATACTTGTAATGTGATGATTACATAAACCATGTTAGTTAATGATCTTTCGAGGTGTTGCTATATAGATTTTGTGAACTTTAGATAGAGCCAGGCTAGCTGTTTCCCCGTTTCCAGGCTTTATGCTAAGCTAAGCTACTGGCTGCTGTTGTAGCTTCATATTCACATATAGGAGAGTGGTATTGATTTTCTTATCTAACTTTCAGCAAGAAAGTTAATATGTGTATTTCCCAAAATATCAAACTATTCCTTTAACGTATCTTTCATATCTGTAATGTTTGCTTTTGATTCTGAAGGTTTTTGGTGCCTGGCTTTCCTCCAGTTAACGGCATGATATGAGGGCAAGCCATCTACCTGTGAATCCACTCTCACTGTAATATAATGAGTCGGAGCTTTGCAGTAGGCACATTTACAGCTCTGTGACAGACGCATGGCCCTGAGTGTGATGTGTTTATATCTGTGTGCACATAAACTGTAGATGTGGTTGTACAAGAAATTAAAAAAAGACAACTCAAATATGATGTCGACCTGACAAGATATGTCACGAGTTAACGTGCTGCACTGCAAGAAAACAGTAAATTTATCAGCACTTCTTTTGAATCCGTAAAGTTTTGACCCATCTCTTGGTAGAAGAATGGAAAAGAGACTGATTTTGCATTAGTTTGTTGATAATCTTTAATCTAAAGTGTGTGCAGATACATCATCTCTTTAATCTGAAGGCTGCTGCACAGATACATTTAACATTATGTTCAACTTTTTATCACAAATCAAGACAGTTTGGTTAGAGGGAGCAACTGTTTGCTCTGATATCAACCGTTCATAATGTGTCTTACAAATTATGTGAAAAAAAACAAACATTTATGAGTGTATATATTCTGTTAACACTTAAAAGGATGTGTAAATTGCCATCCTCAGAGAAGAAACACTGTTGAATTATTGAATAAACATTTCATCTGACAAACAAGATTCTTGTCTTCATTATTTAGATATTGTTAATGACAGCTTTATCTCTAAACAGAGGAGCTTCTTAGAGCTATTCTACTTCCCGATAAGTTGAATTGAATTATAAAGCACCTGTATTCAAAGATGTGTTTTTCTGCAGCAAACCGAGGGATTGGTGTCCTCTCTTTGCATTGAAACACATGAAATGAAAAGCGTTCTCACTGTAGCGAATGGGGCCGGATGTAATCTACATTTATAGCCTACATTTACTTACACAGTAACGCTCCATTAGACCAGCTCCCTTCCTTTTAAAATACTTCTTGTAAAAATGGAAGACAAAACATAAATCACTTTAGATGCCTTGCACTCCAGTTACACAGCAGTTAAGAGCATGCTTCTGTAATGACGTGTTTAATCTCAATTAATCTGTACTTGTAATTCAAAAGACAGCAACTATTCAAATGAAGAAATTCAAAAGGTGTATCATTTATGGATTTTGTTTTAGTTTGTTGGTTGATTTGTTTCTCAAGATGTAAAAGTTAGATTTTTCTAATGAAAAGGGTTGCAAAATTACAAAAGGGTATATATAGAAAAAAAATCTGAAATCTGCTGTAAAATAGTTTTTATTCCTGTAATTTAATGGTAACTGTTCAGAAATGTTTGTCTGAATGTTTGAATATTTTATAATTTTTTTTTTTTTTAAAACACTATCATCATATATGTCCCTGAATTAAAAATGGAGGGTCCAAATGTCTCACAAAGTAAAACCTTATCTGTCAAAATGTAAAAAAATACAAGTGATAAACTGAGTCAATAAAATATCCATAAAACTTAAAGAAAGTTGTGTCACATACATTAAGTTTTATTATATTCTGATTTAAACAAATACCAATCAAAAAGAAAAAAATTTAAAGCGGTCCACAGTAAGTACTAAATGGTATTCATACCTGACCACAAAGAACATTATTGAACAATTCAAGAAAAAAGAAAGCTGGTGTACTGTATGTGTAAACTGAAGTATCTGTTGCACCTCCATTTAATAACCTTTTTACATTTTTAAAAACCTTTTAGAAGCCTAAGAAAATGTAACTCCTGACTATGGTCTACTCTTAAAATGGTTACTTGCCTCTCTTCATTGAGCATTCAATTTGGCAACTTATGCATGTTTAAATATGTCCTTTCATCACCCTCAAAAGCACGTTTTATAAATAGAGTAGGGCTTTCGAACACATTTGAGCAAAGGCATTTTTAGTGTTAAATGCTTTGAAGAGGCCTATTACCATCTGCACCAAAGTCCCATCACCACAGGTAAAATGTTCCCCATCACCACGTAGTCCAGTACGTTCCAAAGCTGCAACAATTAAAATGTCCATTTCTATCATGGTCTTTCAGGCTTCGGTGAACATTTTCCACTGGCCTAAATTTGAATCCACATTTGATCCTTTAAGGCTTTTTTACTCTCTAGTCGGGCTCACACTTGCAATCTATCCACAAGCAAATTCCATAAATTGAGAGCGATGGAATTACAATTAGAGTCAGTGCATTCAAAGAGCAATATGTATTGCTCTTATTCCCTGACTTTCGATCTGAGCTGGTGACACTTAGGACACTGGTCAAACTACTTGCTAGATTCTAAAACCGATTGATATTGCTCAAGCCATGCCACCTCTTGGACTAGAAAACAAGTGGTGATTTTTAAATTATAATCCTTATGATTTCCATGAATTAAAACCCAATTTTTGGTCTTCCCATTTTCAACATTAGCCGTTCTATGTAAATAAAGTCAATTATTACCTCTCAATACAGTGTTTTTTCTGGACTCACAGCATTCAATTTTATCTCAGCGTCACTAAGTGTATTTCCATCCACATCCAAAAAATTGGCGGTTAAAAAACACAGTTTGCACATTTGCTGGAGGTGGAAAAGATGATGCATCGATAAATTCAACAAAGTGCAATGGAAACAGACTTAGCAAATTAATCACAACGTACATTAAGCACAGGACTTGAATGTCCACTGAGGAGATGAAAAATTGCAGCAGATGAAAACATCAGATCTGTGTGGAGGGATGAGGAGACCGACGTTCTTTAAATTTCATGACATCAAACTAACATAAATGCCATATTTCCATTATCATAATTTTAAAATTGCATTTGCGGTTACACCACTAATGACTTGTGTTGACAAATCGACCAGGAATGAAATCTTAAGGATTGTAACTTTAACTGAGGCTGCTCATGGTCCTACAGCCTTTGAATGTCCTTCACAGTTCCAGTCTGAGCAGGAACTTGGCAAATAGCCAGTCTAAACGACCAAAAGACAAAACATACCTAAACAAACTAATTCACCTATCTGGCATCAAAGAACGGCAAAACACACTCATTTAAAAATAGTATTTACCCAATGTGAATGTGTCTAACTGACTGTCACATTAAGGCAAAATAATAGTAATGTTTTTTAAAAGCAGCAGATGCCACCGTTCACTAATGCACTGTTGTAAGGCAAATCATCTGAAGCACTCGGCAAAAGCCTATTGCAACGACAAGAATACAGCAAATGAAGAAGTGACATAATCACAACCATGTTTACAGGAAGACAAAACCAGGAGTTCATCTTGGCACCCGGACTGCAAAAACGTTCTGCACTTCAGTTTTGACTTCACATTATTTAGTCTTTGAAGCAGGAAATGATCAGACATACTGCATGAAGAACTCAGTCTGTTGGTGTCGTCTCGCCAACTCTTAAGTGCTTTGTATTGAGTTGTCGCTGCTTAGTTTGATAGGTTTTCTTTCTTGTTTTTTTTGTACAGCAACAGCTCATTATTCTCAGTTGACACCATGAGGGAAACAAAAAAATAAAAAGGTTTTTAAAAAAGAAACATTTTGACAACGTAGCTTACAACAGGATACCCTCAAATATCAATAAACGTAATATCCGTGCACGAAAGAAAATGTAGAAGTGGTAAAGAGGAGTTCATGCTCATTTAGGTCCAGCCAATAGGAGGGCAGACCAGGAAGTCCTCAGCAGCAGAGCTCAGCTAGGCTTCCAGCTTTCACACAATGTACTGGTACAAGTCTGCCTTGCCGTGGTCGGGTGTTGCAAAGGGGTTCAGCCAGGCTATAGAGAACGGATGACCAAACACCACCTTCATATTCATCCATTTTGACCTTTTGGCCCATCGTCTCTCCTCCTTCTTAAGCTGTTCGATACCCTGCAGATATATAAGATTTAAGAAACATGAGAAGATGCGAGTCTCCAGCCCTGATTCATGCTCAAAGCTGAACATATAGCTGTGTAAGAGGATTAAAAATGACGCATGTTTTGTAATCTTTCAATATTCTCTCAAAGGTCTTAAATCGAGGTTAGGGTGACTCACTCCAAGCATTTTCTGATCTCACACACACACACACACACACACACACACACACACACACACACACACACACACACACACACACACACACACACACACACACACACACACACACACACACACACACACACACACACACACACACACACACACACACACACACACACACACACACACACACACACACACACACACACACACACACACACACACACACACACACACACACACACACTCTTTGTAGTGAATATTATAACACCGAGTCATTGTCGTGGGTGGTTTGAGCGGATAAGTTA
The DNA here is from genome assembly GCF_004354835.1 of Perca flavescens. Taxonomy (NCBI): domain Eukaryota; kingdom Metazoa; phylum Chordata; class Actinopteri; order Perciformes; family Percidae; genus Perca; species Perca flavescens. The sequence goes on along the minus strand of NC_041344.1, from coordinate 13,300,326 downwards.
TGAGGAAATGCACTAATCTCAACCTACCTGTAAGCTATACAGTGAGAGAATTACCTGCTCCTGCTTACATCTGTGCTCTGATTTAGTTAACAGATTCGATTCCCACTGCAATACATCAACCAATGTGTCCCTGAGCAAGACATTTAACCCCTAGTTGCTCCAGAGGTGTGCAACCTCTGATATATAGCAATTGTAAGTCGCTTTGGATAAAAGCATCAGCTAAATGACATGTAATGTAAAAGAAGTCAGAACTGCTATATAAAACGACAGAAGGACCTACCAATAATTCATGTCAAAGATGAGTGATACGGTTGTAAAATGACTGCTGTTTTCACTCACCGTCTCGTCGCTGCAGATGGAGTGGACCTGGGTCCCAAACATGACTGCAGTGAAGATCAGAAAGAGGAGACCCTCAAAGCAGAGGAGGATGAGGAGGACGACAGTTGCTGGGGGAGAGAAGTTACTGCACTCTGGAGAGGGAGAGCCAAAGATATGGCATGTTAAAAAGAAGACTTTGTTACCTGTGGGAAACCGTACAGCTACAAAATGGGAGTTAAGCGTCTTGCTAAAATGGCCCAGGTTATTTAATGATACAGTCAGCTATACCAGAAGATAAACAAATAAATAATTATGGTAAATTCTGGCACTACAACGTTAATAAATCAGTGTACGTGTGCAGCTTTCCATTTTCTATCCCAATGATTCTCTTTGGGGTATAATCATCTATATTTGCACATGAAGTTGGATGGTGGTAAAACAGTACAGTCCCTAAGTGAATTTGGAAATTTAGCAGCCACTACATCAGTATATCACTTACTTGTCCAGTCTTCTTCAAAGCAGAAAACAAAATGGAAGGCCACCAACATTAGCGCATGGAAGGATATTAGTGCAATATACATCTAGATGGGGGGGGGGAGAGCATAGATTTAGTGTTAAAATAATCATAATCACAACAAAAATTACCTCAAATGTTTCATTTAAAAAAAAAATGTTTTTATCTCTGTTAAACTATATTTTATACTTATAAGATTCAAATTAGGGTTGTATAATTATTAAGATACATACAGTAATAAATATAATGTATACAGTGTAAGAGGCAGGTACAGATGTGAGGTATGGGGACAGCATTATAGTTAATGTGAGAATGACCCTGTTATTTTGTCAGTTATGTTTAACCCATTTTAAAAGTTATTTATATAGGCTATACTACATAAACTACTCATTTATTTTGTTTTCTTTTGTTATTTTGCTTTCTTTTGTTTGTTTTGTGTCCTTCATGTCCATCATGTTCTGTGTTCTCTTGTACCGGCTTATTTTAAAAGTGGTGTGAACAATAAGAGAGCTTCAAACATATACAGTATGATGATTATTTTTGCGTAGTAACATCTGGGCTCCGGTGTTCAAAGACTCACTGTGAAGAGCACAAAGTATTTCTGGTTGTTCTCTCCGACACAGTTGTTCACCCAGGGACAGTGGTGGTCCATCTTTTTGATGCAGCGTTTACACACACTGTGGACACAGATGCATAAAGGTTAAGAGAAAGATGTTGAAATGGAATAAAAATAATGCAGGCAAACTATGCCATTTTGGGCCAAAAACAATCTGGATATTGAGTATATTTATCAATTAACGGAGTAAAAAAAACAACAACCTGAAAACAACATACACACAGTCTGTCAGTCCACCTTTAGCAGTGTGTTGACACCGACTGCTCTCAGTCATGGTGGACTGTGTCTGTTAGTGTGAGTGAGTGAGTGAGTGAGTGAGTGAGTGAGTGAGTGAGTGAGTGAGTGCACTGACTGAGTGAGTGCACTGACTGAGTGAGTGAGTGCACTGACTGACTGAGTGAGTGAGTGAGTGAGTGAGTGGCGTTATTCATCTCGCAGAATTGCATCTGGTTGACAACTCAAGTAATGTCTGACAACTCACAATCTATCATCTGACAAAGCAGAAAGTCATCTATGATCTAACAGTGTGCTTTGTTAACACGCTTTCTGAGCAAATCTACATTTAAAAAAAAAACTGCCGTCTTGTGTGTAATATGTTATTGTGATTGGTCATTAAGGACAAGAGTATCATTGCAGTGTATCATCTGAACCACCCACAAGAATGACTCATAAAAATAATTTCATTCAAACTGACACCCATTTTTTCCCCCTGAGACAGTATGACTCACTAGTTTACTACAGTGTTATTGTGCTTTTCATCCCTCAAGATCCCAGGAAAACCATTGAGCTGCCACAGAACAAGGAACTCCTCATCATCCACCTGCAAAGTCTGCAGGGAAATGCTACATAAAAACACACAGGGGAGGCAGGAGAACCACCGGTGCAGAAACAAACACAGACGAGAAGAGGAGTCCTCAGGACTTTCTCCAGGGTGCAGACTTCAGCAAAACACTCTCATTGCCCAGACCCACATCTTAAAAAGTTGCAGAGTTTGTAATCTTCCCTACAATCTACACATTCACACAGAGTGCTGTACCTGCAGTGGTGAGCTCTGTCAGGCTTTATGCTGCAGCACTTGGGACACTTGTACACAACCTGTCCTGGTTTGAGCTGCAGGCTTTCGATGAATTCTTTGGTAGCGTTCCCTTTAGGCACGGCTCCCTGAGAGAGGAAAAAAATGAATAAAAAGTGTTTCCTGGATGGAAGGACGGAAATTTGTCAGCAAAAACAATTTACTTGTGTGAAAAAAGTGTGGTTTGGCTTCATCACTCGACCAAAAGTTGAAACTAGAATAAAACATAACAATAAAACAATTACAATTAGGGCAGGATTAAGCCAGTAGGGGGCCCCGGGTAATAAATAGCAGTGGGTTCCAATAGATACTGGAATACATGTGTACATGGAATGTAAGGATTCAACAAACTGTCCATGATTCAGTTTTTATAAAAGTAACCTAATCTGACTGACCGGGTCTGTACACATCGCCTTGGCATGAGAAGCGAGGGCGAGGAAGGCGAGGCCGTTGAAGATCACCCCATTGAAGAGGCTGTAGATCACGTTCTTGGCAGGCAGCAGCATGACGAACACCACCACAAACTCGGCATAGAAGACCAGGAACCAGGTGATGACGCCGCACACAATGCCGCAGCCATCACGGATGAACCACATGGTGTCAGAGCCGGTGCGGAGCGGGGGAGGGGCGCAGTGCTCAGGCCTCAGGTAGCCAGCTTGCCTCTCAATGTCCCTGGTGCGGTGCGCCGGGCTCTTCATCCTACAACGCCCGTGGCTCCAACCACATGCTGCGAGGACTGATGAGAGACAGATGGAGAGCAAGAGGGGGAGCAAAAGAAGAAAATGAAAGAATGAATTAGGTGAGGGATTTGGATGAGGGAAGGTATCAGTGTAGGGCTGCTACTAACAATTATTTTCACTATCACATAATCTGCTTATTAGGTTGATTTATTGATTGGTCTATAAAATGTCAGAAAATAATGAACAATATTCTCTACAGTTTTCCACAGTCCAATGTGACACTTTTAAAATGTCTGTTTTTTCCAACCAACAATCCAATCAAAACCTCAAAATTATAGATTTTCTGCCATGTAAGACAACGAAAAACTGCTAATCCTGAAGAAGATGGAACAAGAGAATGGTTGGTATCGACCATTGACATATATACAATGGACCAATAGACCCCGTTGCTCTGGACGGAGACCAGTGAAGGCTATTAGAAGCACTTTTCCGGTGATCTCTTGCTTTACTGCGCAGCCTCCGACTGACAGAGACAACGTAAATGTGACGTGAGCAACGTGTCTGAAAGTTGTAAGTCTCCTGGTAGCTGTGACAAGAGAAATCTCAATCATTCCCAATCTTACAGAGACGGAGAGTGTAGGTATATGTAAGGAGATAACTTAAGCACAGGCTAATTATTGCTAACTAATATGCTAGTTAACATTAGTAATTAAAACTAAACAGCTAATGTAAGTCGAAACTGCCTGCGAGCTTCTCCTGTACTATACTGTAATTCCTCTACTGTGCGACAGTAAGGCACTTGGTTATGACACAATCGTTAGCCTATTTTTATAAAAGCGTCTGCTACGGAGCCATAACGTGAGCTACAAGGTAATGGAGCCTTTTATACATTGTTGTGTTTCTTTAGAAATAAACAACGGACATATATAGTCTTTAAACGCTTTAGATGTAAAGTTATTCGCTGTCAAGTGACGTAAAAAAAAAATGGCGGTCAGTGGAATGCTAACAGGAGGTGATCGCTTTGTAGCAACAAAATGGCGCCATCGGAGGTTCAAGTTTTGAAGCGAAGCTTAGCCCCTTGGTATTGACTAATCTTTCAGCTCTATATAGGTTTCCTGTCTGCATTACAGCAATATCACAGTGTACCAGTGGCTGTCTCCCGCCCCTTTCTGCTAAAGCCCAAACGTTCTCCTAACCCCCTCCCCCCACAAGGGAGAATGAATGTGTGTGCATGAGCAGTTATTGACATGCAGTTAGACACCCCCTGGCCATGATTGGAGCATCTGAACTGGGAGCTGTGGATTTTTGCAAATCGCACTACAGGCTGTAGGTGGTTCCAGATTCTTTTTTTTTTTTTTTTTTTTTTTTTTCTATTATTTTTTCTATTTCATATAGTTCTACTGGAACATAGGGTCAATTTAAATTTTTAAGCCTTACCTACTGCATTTTTAAGAGTCTGTGTAAACCATCTAATAAATGCTCACCATCCTTGAGGACTATAAATAAAAGACGGGGGCTAATAAGTCCACAGAGTGAATCAGCAAATTATGTTGAGGACAATACAAAGCAGGAAGCATTAACTGAAGGAGGAACAAACTTAAACTGGTCTAATCCCAACAGGCCAAACAATCCACCAAGATTTCTCTTGCAGCGAGGTTTATGAATAAACAATTGAGCAGGTCTGATTGTGTGTAGACAAAGATGATAGGCCTCACTATTATATGCACATAACACAGACTGGAATAAAACAGCTAATTCCCAGAGGATGGCTGGACCTCGGCTCCTATCTTCTCACTAAAACCTGATCTTATAGTGAGCGCAATCAAATTGGTCATCCAAGATCCTGGCAGTGAAGAATGCTTCACTCGAGGACAGGATTTTAATCACTCTCAATAAAATGATATGGCTATCCTACAGCAAGATTCCAGATCGGCCCATCTGAGCTTTCATTTTCTCAAAGGCAGAGCAGGATACCCAGGGCTCGGTTTACACCTTTAACCATTTCAAGCCAATTGGGGACCATAGGCAGGCTGGGGGAATGCATATTAATGTTAAAAAACCTCATAAAGTGAAATTTTCATGCCATGGGACCTTTAATGTCAACGACATGGTATTTAAATTGGTACTTTTGGCACGTTTCCTTGTTGGAAAAACTGATGCAGTTGTCGGAAAATATGTTCCACAAGGGTACAGGTAAGAAGTGTTTGTATGAGTAACGTTGTGGGTAACATAGACTGGAGAATAAGAGACAACTGGATTCAAAACAAAAGAAATATTGTAACAAATGAAAAAAATATATAAACTTAGCACAATGCCTTTTGGCAATAAATCTTATACCGTTGGAAAGCCTGTTTAGTTCCCTTTCAAATGGTGCCCAATTTGTAAGGAACATGCATTTGTGAGATGAGCAGCAACACTGAGTATGTGGGTTGCGCCCATGAAAAATTTGCCAAACAGCTTTTCTTTGCTGCTGCTGCTATTGACTCTTGTTTTGAGCTTCTGGTACCCCCAGGTGCTGACAATCAGGTGCCTGATTTTGCAACCAGTGGCCATCCCATATCTCCACAGTCTGGGACCAAACTCTATCCTCCAAGATGACAACGCTCGCCCCCACAGGGCGGGGTTTATCAGAGACTACCTCCAGAATGTGGGAGTGGAGAGGATGAATGGCCTGCCAACAGTCCTGACCTCAACCCCATGGAACACTTGTGGGATCAGCTTGGGTGTGCTGTTCGTGCCGGAGCGACCAACTCAACCACGTTGGCTGACTTGCGACAAATGCTGGTTGAAGAATGGGATGCCATCCCACAGCAGTGTGTGACCAGGCTGGTGTTATTTTGCACCATCTTAGCCTCTTAATTCTTTGATTCATCCTCGGCATTTGAAAGTCTCCAACAATAGCATTGTCATTGTGAGCATGTTAGCATGCTGATGTTAGCATTTAGATTAAAGCACTAGCGTGCAGAGTTCTGTTAGTGATGTTAGTGGAGGTGGTCTTTGTTTCAGGCGTGTTTCAGTAATGTGTGACCTGCAGGGACTTTGTAGCAAAAAAACACAATACAATATACAGTATATTTGAACAGGACTTCCTTCTAAAGACAACGTAGCAATGTCTTGAAACATAACCCTTTTTGTTTTACAATAGGAAAAAAACAAACATGAAGATAACAAAGATGATTAAACTCAAGAGTTACACAACGTTAGCCCAACAGGTCTTAAAATGAATAAAAGATGGTAAATTGAATTTGCCAAGTTCAGATGGCCTAGCCTACAGGCAAATAGCTGATTTATGATAGTTGTAAATTTCTACCGTTTAGTTCTTGACAACCTGAATTTATCTGACGAAAACAAAACAACTGGGAGACGGGGGCATTATCTTGACAAAAAGTGTACTTCCTGGTTGGAATGACTATTCTAAAATACAGTATGACCAACCCAAACCCTGGTACGTAACCTCTTGACCCTTTTAACCACACAGCAGGAGTCAGGTCAGGTGTGTACCTGTGAGAGGCAGACACACAGGTATGCAAACAAACTGTACTTTATTAGCTACAATTTAGAAGTGCTTGTTCTTTAGTATTTCCATGTTATACTTCTTTTTACTTCACTAGAAACAAAAAAGAATTTAGGCAACTTTAGGCAAAGACAAAGAACTGAACACAGCACATCAGTTCTCAGATCTCTGCTGGCTTCAGGTGGGTCATTGAAAATATTTTAAATTACTGGCACTTACTGACACACACAGCATCAGCCCTCTCAGGCTATCTACTAGCATTGTGCTAACTGCTCCAAACTAATCCAGGAGAAGCAGGATTTAGTTACCATGCCCTGACTTTGACCACATTTTAATCCAGGTTTATGCTTTTTTCACTGCATTTAACTGAACTTAAACTGAACATCTATCCTTATCTAATATGTATGCATCCTTTGTAGTTTCTTATGCTTTTTAATGTTTTCATATACATTTCAATGTCTTAGGCTGCATTTCCTTTTCAATGTTTTAATCTAAAGAACTTTAAATTCCCTTTGTGTATAAAAACTTACCTTGGCTTACATTTATGACGGTAACAGTATAGTTTGTAGACATTATGCAGATTAAGATATTACATTACATAAAGATGATTTTGTAGGGTGCAGACTTCAAAATATGATGCAAAGTTTAAAACTAACTGTGTATTGCTCCATCTTGACAAGCTACAACAATTACATGTTGCTTACATGCTAATGCGTCAGTTATAATAATCAGATAATACACCATCTTAAAAGGGGGGAATAATGAATGAATTGATTAATTGCCTTTTTACTTGTCTAGAAATCAATGTAAGATTAAATCATTTCATTTCAAGATCTTGGAAGAAGACTTTTTAAACTCTTAACTGTTCTAACAGTTAGTGATTCATGTGCCCATTTACCAGTATAGCTATATCTGATTCAGCGGGAACAGCCCATTTCAAGAAGAACTTGTTCCAGTGAGGGGGAAACAGGACGCTGGATAACGGCTTGTAATGTAATTGTTATGTGAACTTCTTTAACTTTTCAATACATTAGAAACAAAAATGCTTAGATGGCCCTACAAACCTGTGTTTACTAAAAATGCAGATGATGGGACAAGATAGGACTTCCTACAACAAAGTAATGAAAGACCTGAAGTGAAACTAACTGCAAAACCAGAGTTCATTAACACCAACTAATCAATGTTTTTTTTTTTTGTAGAATGGAGAATGAGTCTATAGATTTCTCTCAGTGAATAGCTGCTTTTTACAATGAACACAAGTGAATGACTTGATTAGAACAGAAACAACCCAAAGAAACAACAGTTAATAGTTTCTGTGTTGAAATGCCACCACCATGATGTATTTGCTGTACTGTAACATCAGATACAGTAGGTTAAAAAGGCCAGATTTATACTGTAGTAGTGACTCACCAACTCAAAATTAAGGATAGACCGATTATTGGCCCTGGCCATTTATCGGGCAGTTTTTGGCAGTTTGCAGACTCTTTATCAGCGTTTTATTTGCCTGATAACCGATAAAGTTAATTAAAAAGTGCGCTACTTTGGCTATGCTACCCTCTGCTTCGGTTTCACTCACCACCGAGTCTGACTTTATGTCCCGCCCACAACACTATCACGTACTGTATATTATGTTGAAATAAGTTTCTAATTTATTTAATAATTGCTTAAAGCATTTAAACAAAGTGTTGTATTGGAGTATGTAACATTCCAAAATCTTAATTTTGACTTAAAGAGTTTCATTTTCACTGTAAATGCATATCGGTTCCAAATATCAGTTATCGGTTTCGTTAACTACTTATAATCAGTATCAATATATGCCTTGAAAAAACAGTATCGGTCAGTCCCTACTCAAAACGTATTCGCGGCACAGTCAGATATTCAATTAATGATTTATGTTCGATACTGCTGCTGGAATGCATTTCAAAGTAACTCACAGCACTGACTGATGGTGGCAACTAATGTGGACAGGCAGGTTGAGAAGCATGTGATGTAGAGATGAGAGGAAAGCAAGATGTAACCCCGTGTTGAGTTAATTAAAGCTCTAATGTGATTTCACTTTACTGATAACCTCCTCTGGCAACTTACAAAACAAAAAGGTTTGAGGAATAAATACTTCTAATTTAATTTAGATTTGTTTAAGCAACACATTTTGGGAGCTTGATTTTAGTCCTACCAGATTCTGTGAAACTAAAGACCAGAGTGTCAACCAGATATTGACAGGTGAGGTGTTAATACTCCACAAAGAGATCACAATAGTTTGTCCTATCATAACTATCAGAATTTGTGACTGTGTCTAAAAACTATGGAGGCAACATTTTTTGCAGCTGCTTTCAAATTAAAATGTTATAATATATGATAAGATACCAATGTTTGCACTAGAAGGTAAAACTAGCAACCTGTGTGTGAACCTTCAACTTGGCATGAACTCTTTTTTTGAGTATAGATGATTTGATTTCATTGGGAATAAAAGCCATACCAAAATATATTGGGACAACTTAATAGAGCTGAAACAATTAGTCAATCAGAAAATGTTTCTGCAACTATTTCAATAATCAGATATGTCATTTTTTTTCAAACAAAAAATCCAAACATGAAACAATATAATCTTAAATTGCAGCACTTAGTAAGTGCTACTTACCTGGCAATAAATCCTTTTTCCGATTCTAAAATAACAAGAACGTAGCAAAACCTGTTTCACCTCAGCTGACAGTCAATTATCTTTTGTTTGAAGTGTAGGTGTACTTGCAACTAATGATTATTTCCTTTATCAATGTATCCAAGGTGACTCAAATTGCTTTTGTGTTCAGCACACAAAGGGTTAGACTATCATATATGACAAAGAAAGCAGCAAATACTCACATTTGAGAAGCTGAAAAATGACTTGAAATGATTAATAGATTAGTTATACTTGTCCATTAATTTTCTATCAGTCGACTAACTGATGTTTTAGCACAGATGCTAACTCTCAGTCAGTGGAGATGTGTTTTTGGCCATTTGACAAATTTCAAGTCCAAAATTAATTAACTTCTAACTCAAATTATATCAAATATAGGGAATTAAAATCTCTTAAGTGCCCTTCAGGAGATTGTAGCTAAATTGACATCTAACCTCCCTGAAGATGGGTGAGCAAAAGGGGGAATTATCTTGTCATGATCAGTGGGCTTTTACAGTTATTATTGCATCATAGGGCTATAATTAATTGCCTTCCAGAAAGTGATCATGCAATTAACCCGACCAGGAAGTAACTTGCAGCTGGAGCAGCATTCCAGGACTTCCATTACTTGGTAGCTGAACCCGCCTTTATTTTAAGATAACACGTTCACTGGTTTAAAAAAAAAAAACATACCTCGCCCTCTCCAGGTTTGACGACAAAAGTTTCTTGAAGTCCTCGCGTAGTTTCGAGCCTCGGGAAGTTAAAAACACACGAGTGTCTCCTCCGCCGCTCCGTCTCTTAGCGCAGCCCCAGCTAACCTCACTGATCTGCGGACAGATGCTCTCAGCAGCTCCGCGGATCGGCTTCCGTTTTCACTGCCGCCTCGACTTCGACGAGGAGTTAATTCACCTTGTTTATATGCTAATTACAGCGGGGGGGCAAGCCTTAAAACAGGCCGTTACCTAACTAACGTTACTGCTTATCCAGAAAGCTTTGCGGAAAGCAGGGAAACATAACGCAGAGCCAAACAGGAAGTCCGACACTCTTCCCCTCCCTACAGGCTACATGGGGATTCGTGCCCTGAGCCGAGTCTATCAGGCAGCAGTTTCTTTGTCTTTCTGAAATGCAGGAACATAATGCTAGGGAATCTGTTCATATCCTATCCAAACTGGTGTTCTGTGTTACTATCTCAGCCCCAGTGTATTTCATGTTTTATTGCATTGCATCAAGTTAATCTAAGATTGGGCATTCATCAAACAATTAACAGTATGTTAATACCAATTTTGACACCGCTACTGTATATTGCCCAAAGGCCTTTCTTCTAGACAGGGCAATGAAGCAGGAGCCAAGTTCCCAAGGCCCTTATCATGTTGTCTGACATTGTGCTTTAGGCTGCATTCACACCAAAGCAGGCATTGCTGCAAAACCACCATTTCCCCCATTATTTTGAATTGAGTAATGCATTTAGGCTGCAGTGGTGGGCACCGCAGATGATGCAGAATAAAAATGCACCGGACTGCGGCAAAAAGATGTATCAGTAGGCTATCAAATTTGTAGGCATGCAACCTGATGTCACAATGCGGTGGCCATTCACGTAACTAGCAAGTAGATAAACATGGATGGCACCATGCAGACACAAATGTGCCAGTGACTATCCCATAGCCCCGCACAATCATACGCTAATCGCCACAACGCCTGATTTGGTGTGAATGCAACCTTAGTGTTCAGGACAGTTGCCTGCTTTGCTTTAGTAACCCAGCCTTACAAATTACAAATTATTAAATTATTATTATTATGATTTGGATTCAAAGGGCCCAGTATGCAGCCTAAAAGTCCTGACTCAGGGCTAATAAAAACATTTTATACAGATCTCTAGAATCAGTTACAGATTATATGTTTTGGCTGCAGTTCAAATATGACAACCTTTAAATCTGACCCAGGGTCTGTGATAGAGATGGAAATCCTAGTGCATTGTAAATATCAAACAGAGCGAACTGCCCTAACCTTTTTCACTTAAGAAAAGGCTACTGCAGATAAAAACAATAAAAACGACAGAACCTCAGATTGAGGTAGGCCTATACAACACCAGAATGAGTTGTTTTTACTAAATTAAGCAACAATTTATGTTAAAGTAGTCTCAAAAGTGTTTTTTTTCCCTCATACATAGGTGAATTGTTGGCCTTCACTTTCTACCATAAAGTCTTGTCTGCCAGAAATCTTCTTAGGTTTAGGCAACACACAGCTACTTTGTTAAGATAGGAAAAGATAGTAGTTGGGTTAAAATAAACCCTTTCTGGCAGAAAACCCTAATGCTTATTTCTCCTGGGTGCTTACAGAAACCACTATCTTTTCCTAAACGTTTCCTTTGTTGCCTTAACCTAAGAAGAGATGTATGCAAGAAAGCCCTTTTCTGCCAGAAAGGCTAGAAAGTCCTGACGGCCAACTTCAACTTTATCGGAAGAGTTTAAATCGGATCTGCTAGAATGGTTTAAGTAGGCTATCACTCTGGTTGGGTTTAGGCAGAGTAATAGAGAAATATGGCTCTGGGTTTAGGCATTGGGGAGTGGCCGAGTGGGGATTGGTTACATGGTTAGGGTTAGGGAATACCAGGGTAAGCCAATCAGAGGGCAGAATAACGCGGGCCACGAGGCAGGTCCTGTGCAGAGCCCTTCTCTTCAAAGGCGGCTCTTTTACTGTCTATGCTCTGGTCCTGTGCAGAGCTCTTTCAAGGGATCCTGTGAAGTCGATACGTCTAGCGGATCCAATCTAGCATCTACCCAACTTCTCTTTTTTTTTTTACTCGTCGTCTTGTGATGACGTAAAAGGAGAGCGACACACACGCTAATACATTATGGCAACAGTACAAGTTAGCGAGGCTGAAAAAGTTTACATCTTACACGGTATACGGGTAAGTCTTTAACAACTGTACTTCGGCCTTCCACCTCTGATAGTTAAAATATATTTCGATAAATGCCACGACGGTGATTTGTGCTTTATAACGGCAGAAAGCTAGCTAGCATTAGCATTTCGCTATCTCTGAGACTAGTGTTGTTGACATGTTGATTCTTTAAATCAGGATGATTTACGAGTGGACGGGAGAGGTTGTGAGGACTACAGACACATGGAAATAGAGACTGATGTGGTGTCCAACACAGACGGATCTGCCAAAGTCACACTGGTAATGTTATAATAGCTGAAGTCCTTCATGTTACCTCCTTTTCTTTTTATGCTCTAAAACTTCATGTGTACCCTCAGTCACTCTTTAAAGCTTTCAATTGTTCCTACTTATTAGTTATATCTATCTAATATCTACTATCTTCTTCACTGCATTTCACAGGAAGGTTGACTTATTGATTACTTACTATTTCCTGTTCTGTTCTCTTACCTTCAGGGGCACACAGCGGTTCTAGTTGGGGTTAAGGCTGACATTGGAAAACCAAGGCCCATGGTGCCCAATGAAGGCTACTTTGAGTTCTTTGTTGACTGGTAGGTATCGTGCATGCTGTCATATATGCATGCTTGTTATAAACTAAGGCTTATGTTTTATAGATTTGGCCACCAAACTAATCAGTGATGAAGACCTTCTACTTGTCAATTTGTAGGAGGCAAATTGGGGGGAAAACTATCAGTATCACTACTTATAATGAAATTTTGTTTGTAAAATCAATTGAAAATATGTTTATAAATAAAATAACCATACATGGGCTGTGTCTCAAATCACTCCTATTTACATTTTTTCTTAGTAATAGTTTTTGGGAAGTGTTTGGATGGATACCGTTCCACTAGGAGGTAGTGTTGTATGATCTGTTCCCTGTGAGATGGATCTCCAACACATTCCAGTGTTATGGACTTACCAAAGAAAACATTATCACATTACCATGAATGTGCAGTAATGTGTGTGGAGAAATGTAAAAGGGTCAGCCAGTTCCCACTGACTCAAGTAAGAATAAAACATCTCAGACTGATAAATATTCTGTCTCCTTACATGTATATTGTATTGGTTCTCCTCCTAATCATTAGTTCGGCCAATGCAACCCCTGAGTTTGAGGGCAGAGGAGGCGAGGAGCTGGGGACGGAGCTGAGTAACACTCTCTACAAAGTCTTCAACAATAAACACAGTGTGGACCTGAAGAGCCTTTGCATCAGCGCAGGAGAACATTGCTGGGTCCTCTATGTGGATGTACTGGTAAGTGGTAGCGTCCAATAATGTCTTTTACTTTCCGAAATGGCAATCCAACATTCAAGCCCACTTCATGCAGCGATTAGCCAGGTGTGCCTTTCTCTAGCTCAATTTTTTTGATTCTTCACATAACTAATTCTTCTGTACAAACGAGTGCACCATAAATGCCTTGTGAAAAGATTGTCTAAAAGTGTGCACTGTTATCCCCATTTCAATGATTAATCTCTAACGGCAGGTTCTTCACCCCACCTTTGAATATGGCCATTTGCTGTAAATGTGTAATATGTGGATGTAATCATCTATACGTGTCATACAGACTAGTTTGTTTCAAGCATATTTTTACTCAAAGACATTCATATGTAGAAAAAAAAAAGTTCCTCAAAATTGAAAAAAATCTAAATATTTTGCTGCTGTTCTTTCTATTCTTTTTTTGTATGGTAAGATATGATAACTGATCTTTGCAAGTAAAATACTTTTTGATGAACCATGCTAAACAGGGGACAAGCGTTCCTTCCAGTGGAGGAATAAATCAAAGCGGCACATTTTACATCCAAACTTCTTATTTGGTCTGTGTATATTTAGTTCCTTGGTCTTAACGAAATGTAAAATATCTTACTGACATTTTTCCACAGCTCCTGCAGTGTGATGGAAACCTGTACGATGCCATCTCAGTCGCTATCAAGGCAGCTCTCTTCAACACAAAGTAAGTAAAGTATTACATACCGGTGTTTGTTTTGATCTTTATGATTGGATTAGTAAATCCTATGATCTCTCATAGCTGTCATATCTCTAAATCTTGTTCAGTAAAATGAAAGCTTACCTTCTGATTACCTTAACTGACAGAATTCCCAGAGTGCACATATCAGCTGATGAAGAAGGAGGGAAGGAAATTGAGCTGTCAGATGACCCGTATGATTGCATGAGACTCAATGTAGAAAACGTTCCTTGCATTGTGACATTGTGCAAGGTAAGCTCACCTGCTGATACTCAGAAGCAATTTCTAATGTCCATTATCACACAAACTGTGAACTTGACATTGCTGGCTGTTTTTCTGCAGGTGGGCCACAGGCACGTAGTGGACGCGACTCTGCAGGAGAAGGCCTGCTCCGTGGCGAGTCTGATCATCTCTGTCACACACAAGGGCACGGTCACCTGCACAAGGAAGGTGGGCGGAGGCAGCTTGGATCCAGAGAGTATCTTTGAAATGACAGAGGTGAGTTCAGGCCTTCACTTGGCCATCTGGCCTATTCCAGGTTTTGAATATGATTATGTATAAATAAGGCTGTTAACGATAGAAAGGTACCCAAGTATTTTGTTGTCTCCAGGCAGGTAAACGGGTCGGGAAGAACCTTCACGCTCCGCTCATGAAGCTGCTGCAGCAGGAGGAGAGTTTGGGAAAGACGCGACAGAAAGTTGGCTTCCTTGGTTAACATCAACTACTGTATCTACAGTATGTGTGTACATGTATACAGAATTTTCTAATAAAACCTTAAATTTCTACAGCCTTCTGGTCTTTGTACTTACATTTAGATTACTGTTATATGATTTTTGGTGTTTACCAAATACCAAAAAAAAAGATCTGGAATAAAGATTTTGATTACAATAAAAAAGTTTGCAACGGATATTACAGAGGGACTTACAGTAGGTCCATCAAATAATGTTGCTGTAAACTGTATATTTTACACAAATATATCCTGGTGCTTTAGTTCCACACTCGCCAAACTTGAGGTCATTATTTTTTTACAAAGATGATACTAATGATGATGCACTAAATATGTGCTGTACTGTCAGGAAAGAAGTGCACAGGAAAAGTCCAGTCTGTGCGTCCTTTTGTTTGTGCCACGTGTTAGTCTTACAGAAAGACCAGATGTGACTCTGGATCCCTTCCACTCTTCCCTGAGACTGTTGTAGGGTGTGTACGCTGGCTGAAAGCAGACGGGTCCAAAACAAACTCCTATTTATGGATAGAGCACTCACTGCAGAGTTTGGAGCACACACAAATATGCAGATAATATTTATTTGTATCATTATTAAATGATACAAATAAAGGCATAACATTGCAGATACACAAACAGGTAATTTAAAGCTGCACAAAAGACTTCACAAGTTATGATTGAG
Organism: Perca flavescens; assembly: GCF_004354835.1. Lineage (NCBI taxonomy): Eukaryota > Metazoa > Chordata > Actinopteri > Perciformes > Percidae > Perca > Perca flavescens. Next base: position 13,284,661 of record NC_041344.1, on the reverse strand, counting down.
TTTTTCATTTCAGTGCCTCCTCTCTGTTGCCAAAAACCTGGAAATTTTAAGATTTTTCAAAATGAGGCTGTACCTACAGACTTCAAACACACCTTTTGGCCAAGACAGTCTTATTCCATCTCTTTTTTCAGGTTTAAACTAGTCTTCTGAGCCAAGAAATGATCTGTAAACAAGTTATTTAAGTTAGGGTTTGTTTATTTCTTTTTCATATACTATGATGAAAGCTGCACAGGGTTATGCGTCATAACTGCTTCACATCGTCTGCCAGTCTCCACCTGCTTTCCAGGCCTGGTTCTGGTTAGTACTGGCCCTCCAAGCGTCTGAAGCCAGATGACTGACACACACACACACACTCCTGAGGTCAGATTGTTATTCCTGCAAATGGCAGTTTTGGACTTTGGTTTGGAGAGATGAGAGGGAGGGTGTGAGAAAGAGAGAGAGGCATATAAATCGCAAGCATCCACATTAGAGCACCCTCATTCAACAGGTCTCAGCATGGAGTTCAAAGGAGTTTGTATACTGCTGGGGGTACTACTACTGGTGAACTGCTCATTTCAGCAGCAGAGTCCATCGAAGAAGAAGACTGTGAAAAAAGGTAGATGAAAAACATCTGGTACATCACAATCTGCACGAAGAATTACAAAGTATTTGAATATGTTTGTGTTATGATATGTTTGATATACCTCTATCAAATAGATTGTTCTCATTTTTCTTTAAACAGTAGGTTTTCTTTATAATTATGTGCCCAAATCTCCTTAAAACAATAAATTAGTTAAATACAATCACCTGTTTTAAATTTCCTCGTGTCTTTAGTGTTGTCGGAATCTGACACAGCAAAGGATGCTGCCATCGAGGAGCTACAGAAACAGATCAACGACATTGTCCAGGAGCTCAACCTACTGAAGGAACAACAAGCTCTGCAGACAGGTAACAGCTGGATCACAAGTATGATCTTGTTTGCATTAATAAAGGAATGCAAATAATTCTTCTAAGAAGGTTTTTTTGTACCCAAAAGTCCCCTAACACTAGGACTTGATAGAGAGGCATTTCAGTTAGGAGAAAGCCATAAGAATAAAAATTTGTATTAAGAAGAAATAAAAAAAAAACATGAGTTGCCAAGACAGTAATGGCCCCGTCACACGGAGACAAGGCATGATGTTATTAGTTGTTTGAATCAAATTATGATACGGTCAATGACACACAGAAAGCCTGGGCCCAGGCGCTAGATGGACGGTCAGCAAGGGCCCCAACATCATGGTTCAGATAAAATCAAAGTTAGACTTTCAGATTAGCCAGGTTTACGTCCATGCAAGAAACCTCTACCTACTGAAGTGTCCTTGAGCAAGATGAACTCCTTCCAGACATGTAATTCTGTGGCTGAAACTACTTTTATGACCTGTGAAGTCGGGCAAGCAGCCATTAGTTTCACATTGGATTACAATGAGAGCATTTTAAGGGGTTGCTGTTTGGATTTATTGATAGCATGACATGAGCTACATTGTTCTGCGCACTAAATGTGTTCCTTCCGTTTGAGTGAGGTATGCTTCTCCTAAAAATAAATGTGTGTGTAGCCTTTGGAACTACAAGTTTGAATCTGGAGACCACATGGCAGACCCGTCTGACCTCTTGTTCAGGTCACAAAATGATATCCAGTTGTTTCTGCAAATCCAAAAATCTTAAGTACAGAAAAAAGCCCTATTTTCATCATGTTGCAGGATTTCTTTTGAGGATATTGTGGTCATAACCTGTCTTCAAAATACCACATGACTATTATTCATATTACTAAAGGTCACATGTATAATCTCAAAGTGAAAAAACTTTAAGATGTAGCCGGGTTAGCAAAGTTGGTAGGGCACACATACGGTATGTGGAGGTGTATACCTCGACGCAGAAGGTCCAGGGTTTGAGTCCGACCTGAGACGATTTCCTGCATGTCATCTCCCATTTCGTATCTATCTGTTATTTCCATTAAAGGCTGAAATGCCCCTCCCCCCCTCAAAAAAATGACACTGCTGGAGATACAGTTTGGGTCTATCTAACCATCTGCTCCCTTTTACTTTCTCTTCAGTCTGTTTGAAAGGTATGAAGATCCATGACAAGTGTTTCTTGGCTGACACTGTGAGAAAACGCTATCACACTGCCAGTGAGGACTGCAACGCCATGGGCGGTGTCCTCGGTACACCCACATCCAGCTATGAGAACGACCAGCTCAGAGACTACATCCGCCAGAGGATCGGCCCAGATGAGCAAATCTGGCTGGGCGTCAATGACATGGTGACTGAGGGCAGCTGGATGGACCAGACCGGTGTCAGCATTACATTCAAAAACTGGGACACATCCAACTACCGGTCCCCTCAGCCAGACGGTGGCAAGTCCCACAACTGTGCCGTCCTGTCCGGGGCCTCCAATGGGAAGTGGTTTGACGAGAACTGTCGTGAGGAGAAGCCCTCTGTCTGCCAGTTCAACATTGTTTGATCCCATGTATCTCATCATAGACTGTGCATGGTTATAGCTGCTTTCAGTGTATGTAATCCTGCTGCAATGCCACTGCCTGCTATTTTAAAAGTAAATTTAAACCAGTGGTTCTTAGCTGGTTTTGCATCAGGACTAAATTCTGGTTTAGAAGTCACAGTCAGTTCAGTTGCATGAGACATATGATGTTGTTATTTCTGACTTAAGTGATCTCGTGATGTGTCATTTGCAGCATTCCTTGTGGTCACAATGAAACCAGGAAGAATAGAATAAGCCAGAAATGTTTTGGACATTATCTTCTCCAAAGGACTCATTCATTTTTGCCTTCATTTTATAGATCTTCTCCTAAAAAATACAGGATTATTGTTTTTCCAATCATTTCAAAACACATATATTCATAATTTAAAATATCAGTACTCCTGCCATAAAAGGTATGTAGGTGCTGGGACCTTGCACACATGTAAAAACTGGGTGTAACTTTCTATTATTTCCACACATCTCATTATGACTCACTGGTTGAGAACCACTGGTTTAAACCCAGACATCCCTTCATCATTACTGCCTTTTGTAGCCAGAATTATAAGTGATATTTCATTAACATAAAACAATGACTACATTTTCAGCCACATTCTTTTAAGAGATTATTTCAGTTTGCTGGCCTTGTAGTTTCCTATAATGTCTAGCCTAATATAACCTGAAAAATTGCCATCAATAAACTATGAAAACCAATTCCTCTATTGTCATTTTTTTTAAGGAAAAGTTTGGGGAATGTGCTTATTAGCTTTCCTGCCAAGCATTAGATCAGTAGATAGATACCACACAATCTTCTCATCTAACTCTCAGCAACAATGTGTGTTTCCCAAAATGTCAAACACTGTTCCCGAAAGTTAAAAAGCTCCAAACGGAATGATAACAGAAATGCAGACTTTGTTTTAAATTTAAAATCTGCAGCTACAAGAAATGTGGTGCAACTATGTAATCTTGGCTTCCCCATTTGTTGTTTTCAGTAAAAACCCTTCTCCGTGGAACACATTGGCTGCTGCTCTGCAGTCTGAAGACCACTCCTTCCTTCACTGTTTTTCATGGCCAGAGTTCCTGTGGTTGAAATAGTTTTCACCATTCAGAATGCAAAAGGTGACAGTCACAGCATAAGAAGTGTGATGGCAGTCATTAACTCAAGAAGTAAACAGTTTCCCCACCAGACCATTTTCCTAGAATTTATTGCAAAAAAAACTACATTGTATTTATAGGTAAAAAAAAAAAAGAAGAAAGAAAACTACTGTTAAAAACAAGACAAGTAAACAATATAAAACACTTTTAAAACAAGGACCAGAGGTACTTGCACATTTTTTCTTAGTCCCTTCTCCTGAATCCATGACACATGGGCAGAGATTTAATAAAACTAAACAAATCAAACATTAAAAGAATAGTTCAACATGTTCTGTTGTGAGTTAGATGAGTGGATTGATATCACTCATGTAAGCTACAGCCAGCAGCTGGTTACCTTAGCTTAGCATAAAGACTGGAAACAGGGAGAAACCGCTAGCCTGGCTCTGTCTAAAGATAATAAAATCCAGCACCGCTAAAGCTCACTGATTAATACATTAGATCTTATTTCTTTAATCCGTTTGAGCTTTAGAGGTGCTGGTAGGTGGATTTTGTTCCCTTTGGACAGAGCTAGTCTAGCTCTCTTCCGGTTTCCAGTATTTCTGCTAAGGTAACCAGCTACTGGCTGTAGCTTTTTATATACTGGACAGACATGAGAATGGAATCAATCTTCTCATCTAACTCTCTGCAAGAAAGCAGAAAAAAGTATTTACCAAAATGCTAAACTTCCTTTTAAAGAGGCTCGCAGCTTTGACTCTTGAAGCTTTAGAAATTTCTGACTTTTTCTGACAAAGACAACATTCACATTGCATTTAGAGGCTCATCGATCTCAGATTCCCTGAGTGTGATCGAGGCACAGAAGTTCACATCAGTACATTCTAGAGATACTCCGTACTGAACGAGAGCAACAGCGATCCATCATGTAGTTACAGTCCCGACACACTACAAGGAGTCCTCTGTTATAATAGGTGGCTGTGGTTCCATGTTGACACCAGAGAGCCGGATCGTGTTTATATCCCCTGTGCTCTTGAACGTGTACAGTTCATTGTCCACCATCCTGCGGTCCTGGAAGCCGAAGCTGTCCTGCCGGTCGATAGGAGTGCGTGGACGGGACGGGATGAAAGACTCAGACGGGTTCAGGAATGTCTTGAACTGGTCCATCTCAGGCTCATGGTCCGGTTCTTTGATTACAGGCAGATTTGCATCAGTGGGGCCTGTAAATGTCTTATAAGAGTCTACCTGCATCCCGTTGAAGTGGTCCTGCATGCTGTCGGCGTAGCTGGAGTCACCCAGCAGGTGGCCGTACACCATCGTCTCATCTATGGAGGCGTAAACGTGGGATTCGTTATCAGACCGAGTTTTGGTGAAGTGCCTGTCACTTGGGCGAAAGATATTGCCTTTGCTGATGAAGATGGACGCCTTGTTCATTTTGTCTTTTTTCTTTTTCCTGTTTGAAAAGATGAAGGCAAATCATCAACAAGAGTTGTCAGTTACAAGCCGTATGTACAGAATATAGACAAATAAATATCACTAAACCAGTTCATGTAAAAAAAATAAAATAAAAAAAAGATACTTTATCCAATCGCATAGAAACCAAGGCCCATATTCATCAAACTTTACACTTAAGAATGCACTTTAGTATGAAGTCTCAAAACTGACAAAAACATAGTCAAATATTAGCATTTGTCAAAAAATATAACGAAATACATAATATTGTTAGTAAACAAATTGTAATGAGTGTAAAAAGAAATATGAAGCTTTATACTTTCCCTATAACCTCTAATCAGTTAGTCAAAAAAGCAAAACACTTTTTATTTAATTTAATCATTTTAAAGAATAAATTAAAACTTTTAATATTACACTATGTCTTTTTTTGTTTTGTTTTCCTATTTATCTATTTTTGGTCTTGACAAACATTGTATAATTTATCTATTACATAACTAACAATATCATATGTTTTTATTTTTGACTGGTCTGAACATTCTTTTCATTTTCAGGGCTCAAATACCAAAGAGCCAACTTAGAAGTAAAAAAGAAAAACACATTTATCAAGTATTTTACTTACAGAAATATATAATCAGAAACAAGGATTTAGTCAACATCTTCCATATTAACAACAAAATAAACCCTAACATATTGACAGTACTTTGTTTTTCTGCAAAAACAAGCAATTTTAATTTTTTTGCGGAAAACTTTTAATATCTCCAATGCAAAATTACCAATTTAATATACATTTTGTAGTATAAGAATGTATAAATAAATAGGGATGGAATTAGAGGGAACTGGCTGAATTGGAAACAAAAGAAAACCAAACATGGAGGTGCGAGGAAAATGATGCTGCTGATAGACGAGGTAAGTCAGAGAAAACAAGGACAATATAAGGGTAATTTAGTACCACGACACGTGCAGACAAGATGCATAGAAAGTGATTGCAAACTAAATCAGTGCTAGCTTTATTCTTGCTGTTCGTGATGTAAACGTTAACATCTGATCAAAAAAAGCAGCTGCAAATAAGTAGGTGTAAAAGTGTAGGATTGTTACTTTTATATTTCACCTAAGATCAAAATCTCATTTAACAGTCTGATAAATACTGGCCCATATGTTGGCAAAGTTCTGCTGCAGGTGTACTCACTTTGCGACGAGGCATACACCAGCCAGCACTATGAGCAACAGCAAAATAACTCCCACTACCCCGAGAAGGATGGCCAAGAGATCTGTAGAGGCAAACAGAAGACATGGTAGAATGTTTACTTTAGTTATAAGGGTATTTTGTTTGTGTACAAGGCCTAAATTAGTCTTGTTTGCTTACGGTTCTTCTTCTGCAGATCGATTTTGGTCAATGCACCAAAGTGCCCCTTCTCTGGCATACAGTTAGACATGGTGAGATAGAAACTACGTGTCACTGTCAGCATATCCTGAGACAACTTGTCCTCCCTGCGGGTCATTATCTCTTCATCGTCCCCCAGCATCTTCACCTTGATGCCAGTGTGCCCGTTGCTGCATTTCGGCTGGCTGACGTTGACAAACTGCATGTGCGCCTGATACTGGCTCGGTAGAGTGACGATCCAGGATACGGTGGAAAAAGGCTTCATACCCTGAGGCCAGTTGGGGGTGGCCAGCAGGGTCGGAGACGACATCTGTGGACTGACTCTGTAAATAATGCTCTCTAAAAACGGGATGGAAACAATGTGTCAGTCCTGTATTCTCCAGCATTCGTGGTGCAACAGTGCCCCTGTGGGGAATTAAACATTTTTGACCCTAATTACAGAGAATCACAGCACATAGCAGCATTACAAATTCTCAGGAGAATGCAGATAAAGATCCTCTAACGAAGGCTGCAACTAACGATTATTTTCATTATCTATGAATTTAATTTAATTTGATTATATAAAAATTCAATCAAATTGATTAAAATCTATTAAAACCTGTCAGAATGTTGATTAAAAACATAAGGAAAGAACAATATGTTAAAGCTGAAACGATTAGTTGATTAAATGATTAGTCAGAAAATTAAACACGTCACCATTTTTCAAGCAAATTTTCTGATTTCAGCTTTTCAAAAGGACAATTTGCAGCTTTTCTTTGACATATGACATTAAACTGAATATCAGTAAAGATAATATTGGGTTTTTAATTGTTAGTTGGTAAAACTTTAGTTACAGTATATATAAATGATTAAATCGATTAGTCGAGAAAATAATCTGCAGATTAATCAAATATTTAAATAATCATCAGGTGTGGCCCCCAAGTAGATCCACGTTTACCTGGGATCTCCTCACTGAAGCTGGCATTGAGAAAAGGACCCCTGGTCTTGCTAAAGTCCTCGCCTGTGGCTGTGACTGAGACGTTGCCATGCACCTGAATTTTCTGGATGATTCCTTCAAAGCAGAAATCTCCAACAGAAAACCCATCGCTCTCTGCCACATGCAGGGAGACAGACTGATTACACTCCTGGCCGGGCAGGGACTGTCGGAGACTCCCTGTGGGTGACACCAGATCCACGGTGCCATCCTGAGGGACGGCGAGGTGCCAGGTGAAGCTGTGGAGGGGCATCGGGAGAGATGAGTCCAGTTGGGGCACAATAAGGACAGTCGCAGAGCAGGACATCCCGTTTTGGCAGTCTGTTATTCAAAAAGACACAAAATGAGAATATTAAGTTTCCAACTAAAGGAACAGCCAGCAACAAATAAAAAGATATCGTATTACCTTTGGACAGAGCCAGGCTAGCTGTCTCCCTGTTTCCAGTTTTCATGCTAAGCTAAGCTAGCTGTCTACTAGATCTAGATCTCATACTTACGTTACAGACTTGAGGGTGATATTAATCTTTGCATCTAACTCTCGCCAACAAAGCTAATAGCATATAGCTATTAGCGTACCAATTATTAAACTACTACTCCATACTTTAACTTTAATACTTCTTTAACCAGGGAACTTTGATAGACATTAACGTAAAAAAAACCAACCTTTTCTTTAACAAGAAAACTAAAAAGCTACAATCACTTCATGAACATGCAAAGTAAAATCATCTTACCAATAACTTTACTAGCAGTCAGGCGCATATCTTCATTTGGACAGTCGAGAAAGGAAAGGTCGGCCTTAGTGCCTGCAGCCACGTTGATCTTCTCTTCAATCGTCGAGTTAATTCTCATCTCACAGTAGGGATCAGAACCCACTTTCTCTACCTGCAGGGACACTCCCTGGTGTTTGGTTAGATCCACCGCAGACAGAACTAAGACAGAAATACAACATAGAGAGACAATATTTTAGTGATCAAAAAAAGTCTTCATATCAGTTTATATATTGTGGCAAACATTTTATCTGCATATAATACATGCAGTATTATGCCATTATAACAAGCGTTTGGTTCTATGCATTTGGACTAACATAGCCCCAGGTTGTGCCTCTCATGTTTTACATTGTATTCAAGTCGCAGAGCTAAGCTTTTTCCAAAAATGTATATGCCAATACTACGCTTTGAAAAACCCAGAAAGTTGTTAAACATAAATCAAAGACTTTTTTTGACCCATCTGCATGAAAAAAATTACTTTTAACCTGTTTCTCAAACGGCAACTGTATTTCCTAATCAAAGTTGCCCAAAAATGACATTTGTCTATTCTTTTTGTAAAACACAACAAACCGCTTTCACGAAGTAACCTGGTTACTTGAGTGCATGTACTGCATAAGTTCCAGAGCTTCAGACTCCCCGATGTCAAACTTTACCACTGTACCTGGATGCCCACTCCTCATTACAGAGACTCTGAAGTTCAAGGTGAGTCCCTGTAGTGTCCTGTTGGTTTCACAATTCTTCAGCACCATGTTGAAGTTGCCCTGCTGATGCTGCGGCTGAGAATCCGTCAGAGTCAGCTTAGTCATCTTCTTGTCCTCTTTCTGGTACTCCACCTCCACTTCATTGTTGAGGCACTCTGGAGCCGTGTAATCATGAAAATGGATTGTGTAGTTGTGCATGCCGGGCACAATGAAATCCCACTGCATCTGCTGGCTATCAGGGAAATCCCTGGGGTAGTTGGCTGTGATAAAGTCTGTGTCTGACACACCTCGTGGTAGGTTGACATTCACTATGGCAGCCACTAGAGAGAAACAAGGAGAGAATCAGCAGAAGACATCTTGTATGATGTTTCATATGTAGTGGTGTCTAATCCCATGTGGGATAGACCAAATGTTTGGCATAACGCAAACATTGTACTAACTTACTGCTGGTCTCAGGTCCAACATTGAGTTTGAAGTCAAAGGGTTCCAGCTTCCTGTCGCCAGGCACCTGTAGAGACACACGGCCCTTGTAGCGAGCCAGGATGGTGGTCACAGTTCCTCCTTTGCAAAAGGTACCAATGGTTGCCGGCCCCGTGCGCAGATAGAGAACAACAGAGTATGTGTGCTCATCTGGACAAGTCTCCTCATTCGGAATCTGTCGCATTCCTGTTTCTGGGAAGTCCAGTTGAAAGGTCCGAGTGGAGACAACTTTCAGATCCCAGGTGAAGGTCCGGTTGAAGTCTGGGAACAGTGAGGACTCGGCCTGAACAATGTCTCCAGAACAGGAGGCCTCTGTGCAGTCTGAGATTTGTAGAGAAGAGCATGTAAGCAATGGTAATTTAGTTTTGTCTCGACAAAGACTCAAAGCAAAAAAACATGTCTAAAGAATTAGGATGAATTCATCTGTAGGCCGCTTTCAGTAAATAATTTAGTGAAAGAGATTATTACGGACGCACCGACAGTTTTTTTGTCATTACTTGGCGACAGAAACTATGCACTTTAACTGCAATTAATTGCTAACCGTAGCTGAGGTCTCAAGGTGTATGACTTAGTGATAGACCGATTTTATCGGCCGGCTGATACATCGGGCCAATATTTGCGTTTTTACGTGTATCGGCCGATACGCGGCTGCTGCGTTCACCGATAGATTTTTCCCGGCATTATTTACAGGCAGGCGTCCACAGGCAGCTCTGTGTTGCTGGAGACGCTGCAGTTCACGTGCAGGCCATGCACTTCCCCTCCACCCCCACTAGCACCATGGCAGTCTTAAATTACAAATTAAGAACTTTATTTCAATGGCTACTTTTCAGGTTTATTGTTTTTTTAAATTATTTAAATGTGTTGACAAAGGAAATTTTGTGATGACCTGATTATATCTGTCTTATAATAGGTCAGCAAGCAATGCATCATCAAGGCTGTGTTGTAGCTGGTGATGAAAGCCTTTTACCCTTGCACAGTTAACCATATGCAGTGCACCCATCCATATGATGCACATTGCACAGTTAACCATATGCAGGGCACCCATCTGTATGATGCACATTGCACACAGAATTTGCGGGATATGAATGTAAGATGATTGCAGAAGTGACACTGATCTGTGTTTTTGTTTATTATTTTTAAAGAAATGGCAAAGCAGATTCCAAAAACAAATCCAGTGTGGTAGGTTTTACATTTTTATGATGTGAATTGAGGGAGAAAAGCAGTATCGGCTCCAAATATCGGCTCAAGAAAATCGGCAGCCCGTATCTGTCATCGGCTTAAAAAAAAAGAAATCGCTATCGGTCGATCCCTAGTATGACTGGTAATTGTTGATTTTGTTTAGATGCCAAATTGTAATTATACAAGTGATTATTGGTCGGACTAAATATTTGTATTATTATTTCAATAATTAATGTTTGGCACTTGACCCTATACACGTTCATAACAACAAAAATGGGGGGGAGATATAGTTAGAAAAAATGTTTTATGATATTAAAGGCGGTTGTTGTATACTTCATAGGGTGTGTACCTGTGTTATTACATTATCTGGCTCACATAACCATGATATAACCAAAAAATTTACCCTGGAATTCATTCAAAACTTTTAATTATTATTTTTTTTTTTTATGTTTTTATATTTGGCTGAAAGAGACAATTACATTGTTAATCGCAATTATTTATGAGACAATTAATTGTACAGCAACATTTGGAATTGTTACAGCTCTATTCATACCTATTTTTCTGTTGATCTCCACAGTGAAAACATCCTGAGGTTGAGGACAGGTAAACTCTACTGTGGTGTTGCGAGGATCTCTCAGGATGAGTTGTGTTGGTTTGCATATCGGTGTGGGCTCCTTCTTCTCACACACACTGCAGTCTAGGTCACTGGGTACCCTGCTGATGGTAATGACGGTGTTAGGATCGGGCATAACAGGCGTCATTCTGCCACCTAAAGAAAGAAAGTGGTATAACAAGATATTGATCAGACCAAAGATCAAAGTGTGGTTCACAAATTCATGCCCACCTCAGGATGAATAGTAATTACTTTGGTGGTCTCGTAACTTTTCATCTAGATCATCATCAGATCAACATTTTTATTTGTTGTTTATAATACTTGCAAAAAACATTCTAAACTCAGATGCCTAGTAAACATTAGCGTGCTAGCATTGTCATTGTGTGCATGTTAGCATTTAGCTCAATACTAACTACAGCCTCAGAGTCTTCTTTTGGAAACGGATGTAATTTTACTCCATAAAATACCATCCTCACTGTTATCTATATATTAATTATGCTTTGCACATGATTTTCACAAGATATGTCATTTCATTCAGTTTAGAGGGTGCCTTTATGATAACAGATGAAAGCTAGTTTTCTTTGCCAACTCTAGCTCATTTACAGTCCTTTTTTTTCCTGTTGATCAATGAACATTGTCCCTGCTAAATAAAACTTAAAAACAAAAGCCAACTGTGCCCGAAGAGAAAAGGGTTAACGCTATTATGAAACATATTTGTGTCATTTTAAAAAAGGACATAGCATTAGTTTTTAGGAATATGTCTGATATACTGTATGTGTTGTTCTGTAAATAGCCTACGTGGGTTTCTTTCTCGTGTGAACAAAATGGAAAAACAGACACTTGCCTCTTGGTGCTGCTTTGACAGTGAATGATTCCAGTTCACCTCCTTTGGGCACTTCTACAGTCACAGTTGTGGCTCCGAGCAGATCCAGATGAAACACTGTCCCACCTTTACAGTAGCTGTTAGTTCTGATCTTTCCATCACTTTTAGTTGTACTCATTGAGTACTGGTGGCCATTTTGGCAATTTTCTGCTTCAGACATCTCTTTTAATCCACCAGGGAAGTCCAAGTTTAATACAGTTCTCTCTGGAACACTAATGTCCCATGTTAGGGATCTTTTAAAGTCCTGAAAGAGGTCGGGATCAACTTCTCCTGCAGGGGGAGTGCAGGTTTTCTGGGTGCATTCTGAGTAACAAAAATTATAAATGTTTGAATTTTATGCAGTTAAATGAGCATTTTGTCTTTTTTTGAGTACCACAGAGAGAGAAAGAGCTTTGACTTGGAGAAGATGACGTCCATATATTATATATATATATATTATATATATATTATATTATATATATATATATATATATATATATATATATATATATATATATATATATATATATATATATATATATATATATATAATAAATGATTAAATAAATAAATGGCCATTGATTGGGACATAAATAAATGTACTTAATTTACAATTCTACAAATCTTTATTTTTTTCTGTATTTCTAAGTTTATTTATTTCTAAAAAACAAATAAATAAAAGTAGATAATTTGAAATACAATAATAAATAGAGATGCAGAATTAGATTGTAGAAATTAGACATTTACCCCTTTTTGAAAATAGTTGCATTTGTTTGTTTTCATTTAATTTTGCATTAACTATTGATTCATGATTGTGTTCATTACAGCTTCAATATATGTATTTAATATTTATCTTTATAAAAGATATTTATCTATTTATTTCTGTTTTATTTCAGCATTTACTTAACATTTAAGTTTTTTATTTATCTATTGTTTTGTTTTCCATACACAAGACTTTAATGTATAGTTTAAAATGGGCAATGTCAAATTTTGCTGGTAAATGAAGTAAACGCTGGCATGGCCTCCACAGTTCTCACCTATTTTCTTCCTTATCTTCACGCTGTACACATCCTGAGGTTTCAGGCAGCTGAACCCCAGCGAGAGTTTTTCAACATTCGTCAGTGTCTTTCCTGTGGGGCTACAGTTGGGAGTGGAGCCATCAACCCAGCACACTTCACATTCTGGTTCATCAGGGTCTCGGCTGACGACCACAGTCGTGCCTGAATCAACACTTAGAAGCATTGTTCGGCCCTCTTAAGGGGGCAAAAAGGAGAGAGAGAGACAGTTTTGAAGAATTGTGTTACACCAGCTATTCGTAAATCTGTCTCTAAGTTTGTGTGTAGTCCTTCCTAAAAACGTAGTAGCTACTAGCTAATTTCAAACTAGTGAAATCATGTTGCGCCATTAAAACGTAATGGAAAAAACTTTCAACAATTAGAGAAATAAGCTTATTCGCTCTCTTGCCAAGAGTAAGATGAGAAAATCAATATCACTTTAATGTCTATATGGTAAATATGAAGTTACAGCCAACAGGTGGCTAAATTAGCTTAGCACAAAGACTGGAAACTGGAAGCTCACTAATGCGTTCCTTTGTACTCGGAAGTCGGATTTTCCAAGGAAAAAGTCGGGAAACACGCCCCCTGACCTCGGATTTCCGAGCTTGGAACTCGCAGTACCCCAAGCTCAAAATCCAACATGGCTGCCCCGTGCATCAACAGTAGTGAAAGCTGTAGTATCATACAGTTAGTGGCACTTCTGTCTTTTTTTTGTGTCTCACTAAATCGTACATACAGTCCTGTCCAAATTATATCTGTCTGTTTGCTAAGCTGTTTGTATGCACAAAAAAACTGCGTAATGCGTTATCAAGTGGTATTTCTAACAATGGCTAACCTGGTTACCCCAAAATGAAAAATCCGACTTGTAAACGTAACGCATTCAACTCGGGTGAGACGTCATTCCCACCTCCAGCTTCCGAGTTCCGAGGTAAATGGAACGCGCTATTTTTAAGTTCACTAAAAACTCCGCTGGCTAAACTATTTAAAAATGGCGGGTTTGTTTAGGACACCCCCGTCTGTCGATAGCAATGATGACGCAGTGATTAGTGATGATTCTCTCTGACCAATCAGTAGTCTGCAGGTTTTCACGTCACCGTTAACACTTTTGCAAGGTACTGTATCTGTGTCACATTCTCATTAGGGTCTGAGCCCCCCTTGAAGGTCTGATCCTAGAATTGCCCCTGGTGCGGGACATACTGCCTTAAAACTGTGATTTGTAGTTTTTACACTTTGTTTTTTGCGCGGATTAAATAAACAAGATATAACTTGTTGTAACGTGTTTTGTTACCTTTGGACAGAGCCAGGCTAGCAATTTCCAGTCGTGCTGAGCTAGGATGAAACTATGATCGACACTTTCTTTAAAGAGCTTATATTCAGTAACTTGTTCTTACTTAGTGGTCCAGCGGAGGCCTGGAACAACATTAAATCGACCTCAGCCTTTGGTTTAACGTGCAGAGACACAACAGCTCCATTTGGCAGGTCAAAACGAGTGACAGAACCACCTTGACAATACTGAGTCCGGCCCTTGGTGTTTGTTTTGGATGTGGTCACTGAATACTGAAATCCATTAGGGCATGGTTGGGATGTCTCTATCAGCCCCTCTCCAAGTATGTCCAGACTCACAACTGTCTTCTCAGGTGCCTTCAGCTCCCAGGTAAAGGTTCTGCTGAACTCTTTAAGGATGGAAGGTTGACCTTTTTCTGTTGCAGGGTTGCAGGTGTCCTTAGTGCACTCTGGATTAAAAATAAAAGGCAACACAAAGATGCACAGATTGATTAAGAATTTCAATTCTAGTGCAAAGTGCATGTGTATGTTTATTAATTATGTTTTTATGTAAATTAAGCAAACTTAACTTAAATTGTTATTAGGAATTAATAGAATTGTGGCACCCCAACAACAGGATTGAGGCTGGACGAGAACTGTGAAGGTTTTTGGGTTCTTATGTCAAGGCAGTAACCGAGAAGGTTGACCCCTTTAAATTGAAATTATCACACCTGATAACAGAAACAACTCTTCATAAGGGGTTTAACCTCAAAACGTTTTTTTTTTGCAGGCTGAAGACTAAAAGGCTTTAGGCTTCAGAATAAAACCCATATACTTTGAATTGTGATTGGTTCCCTAAACAAAACAATCCCTGAAAAACTTCAAATGAGGTCAATAAACTAACCAATTGTACGCGTAATCGTCACAGTGTACGCCTGTTCAATCGGCTGGGAGCAGTTGAACAGCAGTTTGACCTCCTCCTCAGGTGGCAGGGACAGAGAGGAGTGGCAGGATGTTGGTGTGTCATTAACCCCGCTCACTCTACACAGAGCACATTGATCCAACGGCAGCTCGGTGAACACATTCACTGTCGAGCCTTTGTCTGGTCGGACCGTCGTCTGTAGACATTCTGAGGGAACAGATCACATGGGAGTTAGCTGCAAGTAGCCTAAAGATGTTGTAAACTGTGATCAGTAATCTAAAAGGAGTGCTTTTTGAGTCCTGTATTGCTTCAACTGCACATCTGCTGATTGAGAGCGTGCTGAGACACATTAAAGCTGCATGGCTAAGGATGGCAATGGCGGTTGGTCAATCGGTCAACCACTTTGATCCAGACTGAAATATCTTAACAACTCTTTTTTAGTACAAACATTCATGGTTCAACATGATAGCATTGTCTTTGTGAGCATGTAAAGCAAAAATACCAAACATTCTTTGGTTTAAGGTTAATTAGATAACTTTGGACTTTGGACTCTCAGACACAACTAGAACTCACCTTGGACTCTGGAAAACTGTGCTTTTTTTTACATTTTTTCCGACATTTTACAGATAACACGACCATTGAACAAATTATCGGAAGATTAATTGAAAATAGTGTGTAGTTCCAGCCCTATTCAAACATTAAAGGGGAGGGATAAATCAAATGAGAGGACATCAGTTTGCTTACACTGAGCAGAACACCATTCAGCTCTCCTGGACAATTTAAGGTATCAATTCAACCCCCTTAGCAATATTTAGGTTACAAAAGGAACAAAACACACACACACTGGGTATAAAATTAGCTCCAGCCACCAGCCAAATGCTGGTAAAATGTGCAAGTGGCTAGTAGATTTGCTTTACTCACCAGCCCCAAAAAATAAACAATGGTAATCTACATATTGTGTGGCTGGTAAACTTTTAACATATGGCTGGTGGACAAAAAGGTTAATTAAAAAGTTAAAAAGGTTCATTTTTGTAAATTCACACACACACAGACACACACGCACACGCACACGCACACGCACACACACACACACACACACACACACACACACACACACACACACACACACACACACACACACACACACACTTCACTGTTGACACTTGAGCCAGGCACACCTATCATGTGTAGTAGTTGTGTAATTAATTCACTTCACATTATTGTGAGTCATCTGAGCACTGAGTAAAGAGAAGAACTCTGGTGAACCAGTTTTAAAAAGTAACTGCTGTTTGTGTGATAATTTGATCTCATGGGGCAAATGCAAACTTCTCCCTTTAGGGAAATTCCCTTTTATGATGATAAATGATAGATGATAAGGTTTCTATTTCATCTATAATTTCATCACACCAGCAGCTTGAGTTGCTTTAAGGCCTCTTCAATCTGAAAACGTTTATACTAGAGCTCAGCTAGGCCAATACAACGCTAGATATGTTGGTATCTGTGTGTATGTCCGCTGATAAAGAACTAGAAACTACAGTACAGTAAGGCCAAACTAAGTTCAGGTAATTAAAAGACGGGTCTCCATCACTAGTTGAACAAAAATACTTCTTAAATAGTAAACCATTGAAGAAGAAAAAAAACCAATAGTCTTTATCTATCAAAAAGAAAGAAAATACATGTATGCACATACAGACACACGGATACAAACAAACATACACATGCACCAACTACATACATATTTACAGCTTTGCTTTCCACAGTTTCCTGTCTTCCAATAATAAATACTTCTTCTCATTTCACATAACTTTAATAAGTACTTGTCAATTATGTTCTATTTTGTACGATGCAACACATCAATTCGTAGCATTAATGCCCTTCAAAAGACCCTATTTTACCACATAATGATCAACTAGCTATCTCTCATTCTGAATGAGATTTTTCAAACGAGATGGTTCTCCTGGAGACTTTTAGCTGCTTAACGCCATTATGCTTGTGGAGTCTGGACTAAAGGGCATTCCCAAAGCATACTCATCATCAATCATAATATTATTGCAATTTACAAGAACTCTGGGTGCGGTTTTCTCGCTGCAATGATGCAAAGATTTGACATAAAACTCTTATTAGGCTACAATGTGTTTTAAAGCATGTGTGCAGTAAGCTGCACAATATCACAAGAAACCAGGAATGTACAACTTTAACTTGCAAGAACTTGAAAGAAACACAGAGCAATACTGAAGCAATTACATAAAATGTTGGCCGGTTTCTTGTGACAGCAAGCAATGGGTGTGTCGATGATGTCAATGGGTTCAATAGCCGATTTAGTGGCAAAATATAGTATGTATGATAATTTCCACAAACACTATAAAAGAGAATACATTTATGCAGCGGATGACTTTTCCCCCAGATATGAATTAGGCTTAAGTCAGGGAAAGCAGTTTAAATCTAGCAAAAAAAACGCCCGCCATATTCATAGCCCAGCAGCAGATTGCAGGTCAATCATTAATGAAGTCATGATGAATTCATGCCTCCAGGAAGCTCCATAAAAGCCTCATAAACCGTTTGAAAATGGAGGTGTTGAAGTCACACACAGAGTGAATATGTACAGCCTCTCATCTCCACTGTCAAGTCAATCAATCATAGACTAGGCCTACATAACGTTGACTTAATGACTTCTATTATCTTTTAACAAAATGACACGGAGCTTGTCTTCCCGTCAACCCTCGACGTTTTTGACGCCTTTTTTTCACAGTTTGTTTTTGCTTTTTCCAACGTTTTAAATTTGAAAATTTTTCTTCTTTACATTTTCAGCGATTATTTCTACGTCCCATATTTTCTGATATAAAAACAAAAATTGAAAACGGGTCAATTTGACCCGAAGTCAACACAAGGGTTTAAACACAGTTCGCTTTATCCAGAGTGCTTTGCATCTTTGCGTTAGGTTTCGCCTGAGCAATAGACAAGCATGATCTCATCTCAGTTGTGTGTTTGATCCAATTGACACACACTTGAAATAAAGCCACAATGTTTGTTTTAGGCCTAGCATATTTTGTTTTTTAAATGTAGCCTACTAAAAAAAAAAAAAAATAGATGGAAACACGTGAACATAGCTTTACTAAACAATGTTTTTCTTGCTAGAGCGATTATTATCTCACCTGATGAGTCGAAGACCGTCAAAAACAAAAGTCCCAGGAGCGGGCAGGTTGCACAGAGCCGCATGTTCACCAAAAAGAAAGGATTTCTCCTTTTCAATGTAAAGAGTTTATTAAAAATACGATTGAAAATGTGCTGTTTCTCTCTCAAATGCACCGTCGCATTTTCATTCACAGCGACGGCGTTGACAGCCACTTCCTGTTTTGCATTACCTGTGCGCAGTGGAGGGCGTGGCCCACAGGTAGGTTACGGTTACCTGCCCAAACTTGACGGTTGAGGAGGATCGGGCCCTGCCGTTGTACCCTTGAGCCGAGACACTGCAGAGCTGATACACACAGTATAGACTTCTGATAAGACACGAGTCCTTATGTGACTCCCCTCACTGTGCGGCACAATGGGTGCCCTATTTATAAACAGCCAAACATGCCATGGATTGTTGGCATCGTGCGGTGTATCCCCAAAATGAGGCAGTGGAAGGGTGTGGAAACAGAGCTTAAAGTAGATGTTATGTTTAAATTAAATGAATACTAGGCTATTAGGCTTTATGCCACCAACCGACTCTGATAAATATACTTGCAAAGTAGATAATAGCTAGATTAACAGCAGGAATTTTGAATAAATTCTGTCCCTAAATGAATATTTGTGATGGCAGTATGTGTTGACTTTCAAAACGCAGGTTTTGCCTGGTCAGCTGCATTTTCCCCACAGCGAAATGATGATGAAAATATGATGCCCTGTGTATGGTTGATGTCTGACAGTAGGTCTATACTGTGGATAACACTCCCATGTTGCAAATGCTCTCCTCCTGCCTCCACATGCCTCATGACACAGACATTCCTGCACAGAAACATACCTGAGGGCAAGACAACTCGATCGCAGACACACATTTGTGATACATTTTGGAAAGCCGAAATAATTATCCTAATTTGAATGCAAAATGTCTAAAAGTAAGCCTTAGCCTCCAGTTTTCAACCTTGTGGTTTTTTTCGGCGAAACCCTAAACTCAAATTACAACACTCAACGCTTACAGATACAGGACTAAACAATTGTGAAATTGTCCTTATCTTTCTGCCTTTGTGAGGATACTATTGATCCCCAAAACACACACACACACACACACACACACACACACACACACACACACACACACACACACACACACACCCATACACTTTTACACTCAAACACAAGTTAAACTGGGTTTTGTTTTGTTAAACCAGTCTGACAGCATGCAGGGTGGGCACTGTGGTGAATTTAAACAGCTTCAGTGTGTCTTAACAAGAGACCTCAGTGAAGAATCAACAGCTGCTCACACACTTCCCCTCCCATGTTACTGTAGAGCCAAGACAGCCAAACATTTGCTGTGGAGATTCATGGCTAAAGTTTCTTTAGAATAGTTAATACCTTTACTGTAACACTGAGCTACTGTTGCACTGTATCTCAATTGGGGACATTTTAGATTGTGTAATATGTCAAGTGGTGTTATGAATACTTTTTCATTGTTTATGATCAACTGATAAGTTCCAAGATTGTGAAATGCTTAGTCAGTGTTCGAAAGTATCAAAGTAAATTCATTTTATTTACTTAGTTTTGATTATCGTGTTTGACATCTTCTTCCTGGTATTTTTCTCTCTCTCTTTTCCCAATTATTTATAGCACAGATATATGGTATAAATCAAAATATGAGATGTAAATACGAGAAGGAACCATGAAACAAGAAAAAGTATTTGTAAAAGTCATTAAAACAAGAATAAAAACAAAATGCAGACAACTAAATTGCTCAGTTCCAATCAGTTCTGTTCCCTTGGCACAAATACCAGCATTTGTTTTCAACTGTTATTTGGGCAGGTCTGATTCTAGGTCATGAGTTATAAAATGCCTCAATAGCCCACATGAGGGCAGTAACAAGATACAGTATATGAGCAGAATCAAGTTATAATGTGTGTAAATTTGTATGACTAAAGGGTAAAGAGGTTTCATGGCTCCTGTTCAATATTTTCTGCATGCACAGACAGACTGTTGATTGCAGTAAAGCATTAATGCATCAGCACCAGTCATTTGCAGCCAGGGTGGTAAGGATTATTTAATTGAGGCCGTGTATTTGGACAGTCTTGGTTTAAAAGGTGTGTTTGTTTTTAATATATTTTGTCTGTTTATTAATAATTCATTTCAGAATAAAATGTAATTAGTATTCTGCTGCGCAATCACATTTTTGAGGGGCTTGGGATATTGGAAAACTCACAATAATTGGCACACGTGTCACGTAATCAAGATATATTTTTGGTAATGAGTAAAATCTATTTGAAAAAAAAAACAGTCAAGCATCCAGCTCCTGGTTTTAACAGAATATCCGTGTGTACGAATTTGTCATATTATGTAAACTGAAAGTCTGTAATCTTGTTTACGTAAAAATAATTGTATGGTGAGTAGATGCTTATAGGCCTACATTTTGCTGATGCAGTACTTTTACAGTGTTGTATTTTATACTTAAAGGATCTGGATACATCTGCCAGTGGTGGAAAGTAACCAAGTACATTTACTCAAGTACTGCACAATTGTGACGTACTTGTACTTAAGAATCTTCTATTTTCTGCTATAAGTCCATAACATTTCAGAGGGAAATAGTGTACCTTTTACTCCACTACATTTATTTGATAACTTTATCTACAAGTTACTTTGCAGATTCAGATACACAATATTATCAACAAATAGAATATGATGTAAAATAGATAAAGATAGAACTGTATTGATCCCTGAGGAGATAGGTATAGCCAGCAGAATATCAAGTAAAATAAAATGACTCCACATTCACCAGCAACTGATGTACACATAACACATAAATAATTATAATCTATAATTGGGCCATTCTGCATAAAGAGTATCCCTTGTGGTGTTCTAACTTGTGCTTAAATATACCAGCTTGCCTCATCTGTTACCGCCCACTCAGTGAGCCACCTTGGAGGAGTCAGGGGGTCTGAAGAGACCCAAAGCACTGAATGCAACACCCATGAACCCAGAAAGCAGCTCCCCTTACAGCTGTCTGCACCACACATAAAATTAGACCCCCAGACAGTTGTACACTATAGGTTCCAGCAGGCTGAGTAAACTGGGGAAAATCCTGTTGGAGATGGAGCCAAGTTATAGTTCCAGTCTTTACTTCGGTAAGAAAGGAATACACTGAATATACCTTTCTAACACAGTTTTAGTGGTCATTTATTTCAGCACTCTGTAGGTTACATAGACAGGTCATCAGCATGTGTGTGAGTGTGCTGTCAGTCTGTACAGTATGCTTTCAGTCAATGAAGCGAGAATCACAGTAACCAGTTTTTTTGTGTTCTTCTTTGTGTTGTGTGTTCAGGAAGCTGTACACACTGCAGTAAAGCGGTGTATGGTGAAGAGAGAGCCTGCCGAGCGATGGGACATTTATTCCATTATGCTTGTTTTACCTGCAGCATTTGCAGTGAGTTCACTTGATGTGAGGGTCAATGTTTATGTTTTGGGTCCAAAATATCTCAAAGACCCTCACAACCTGACTTAAAATCTTTGGTATTTCTTTATAACATTAAATATTCAGGACTCATTAAGCAACAATCCAAAATAGAAATGCATCTTTGGGTATTATTTAGGAGTTTATCACTCAAAAACTCTTTTACGGCTGAAATGACAATTTAAAGTTGAATTTCATTCTTTTAGAAAATGAAACTAACCATCATCAAATGCCACATTAAGTAAGGAATGTAGCTAGCTCCTTGTCCTTTGTTTTATGATTTATAGATGAAAAGCTCAGTGGGAAGCCATTTTATTCAGTGTCAGGAAAAATCTACTGTGAGCATGATTTTTTGGTAAGAATATCCCTTTTTAGCATTCCTGTATACATTATCCAGTTTGCCAAAAAATACAGCCATCAACCAGACATTTAATGAGGGAATTGTTTTATCATTTAAAATAGGACTCAGGAGTTCACTCATCCTCAGAGGCGTGTAACAGCTGTGGGTATTTAATCATGGACATGGTGAGTATATATTAATTTAGTGTGTATGCACATCCATTTGTGGTGCATGCTGTCACCAGTGGTAGAAGAAGTACTCAGATCCTTTACTTGAGTATAATAAATATCATGTGTAGAAATACTCTGTTACAAGCAAAAGTCTGAATTCACAATTTAGGTAAATACATTAGTATCACAATATATGAAAAGTACCCAAAGTAAAAGTTATCATTATGCAGAATTGCTCATTTTAGTTTAATGCATATTATATTATTGATGCATTATGTTGCACCTGGTAAAGGTGGCTTGTTTTTTGATCATAGGTTGCATAATACTGCAAGGGTAGCTTGTGAATGTCACCAAGGAATCAATAAAGTCATTATCCAATCATAATTTATTTGTTGATAATATTTTGTATTATGAATCTAAAACGAAGTAAAGTATAGTAGCCTAACTAAAGTTATACGATAATTGATGTTGAGAACAAAGTACAACATTACTCTCTGAATTGTAGTGTAGTAGAAATGGAAACAAGTACCTTAAACTTGTACTTAAGTACTTGAGTAAATGTACTTAGTTACTTTTCACCACTGGCTCTGACATTGTGTACATTTTGTATCGCCAGGTTTTGCAGGCTCGTGGGAAGTCCTACCACCCGTCGTGTTTTCGCTGTGTGGTCTGCAGACAGAGCCTGGAGGGTCAGCCCTTCTCTGTAGACGCAGATACCAGAGTTTATTGTGTCAGCGACTACCACAAGTGAGTTTCTCATACAGGACCTGTACAAGTACAACAACAATAAGCCAAGCTCTTTACTTCACACTCCAGACAAAAGATGAAACCAAACCCTGCCAGACAGGCTACACAAGAGATAAGTCACACATCGAGTGACTTGAGTTTCTGTGACCTTTTTCTGAGACTTCTTTATGTATGTTCCAGGGTCCAAGCTCCTCTGTGTGCTGCATGCAAGGAGCCAATACTGCCGACTGAGGTGAGCTGAACTGATTGTTTAATTAATGGAAAAAAGCAGTAATTGATACTTTAGTTTCTGAGAAATTATCATTACAATTTCCCTCCATTTGTTGACTGTTTCAGGGGTTGACAGAGTCTATTCGAGTGGTATCGTTTGACAGAAATTACCATGTAGAGTGCTACAGTGATACAGAGGTTAACCTCATTTGAAGACTGGAGCAGCTTGGCACATATCTTTCTGTCTTCTTCTGCTGGTTTTGTTTTGTGTATATATAAAACATTAAAAATAAGATACATGGTTAATTTGATGAATCTGTAGCATTTTAAACAATATCCTGTCTGCAATAAGAGTCTTGAGTATTGTTTTGTGCTCTCTGTTTCATATTCATTTTATGGAATAAGCAAGCTAGAATAGTTTACATGCCCAGCAAAATAATAAGGAAACTGCAAAGGAATCTTGAATACTTGAATACCTCAAGGACAAGAGATGAAGTGATGACTTTGAAACTCTGAAATCTGGAAAGTGTTGTAGGATACCTTTGGCCTTTATCCAAAGTGCAATCATAATTTTAAATAAAAGATCTGAGCCACAAATCTTGCTCCACATTTTATTTTCATGTCTTAATGTTTTATGCTTTGTTTTTAAATATTTCATTAAAAAAAACGTATTTCTAATAGTTTCCTGTGTTTTATACATCCAATAATTTGGAAATAACCGTGCAGACTGTGATCAAATATCATCATTACGATGCCCTGTCTTGAAGTGGATAAAGTAAAAGTGAAATTCAACCAAATGTCCCCTGAAAAAAGCCCACCTTGACAGCACAGGAACTTATATGCACTTCCGCCTGCTGGTTGTACCACACAGCAGCGACACCGTGTGTCAATATTCAGTATTACCACAAACTACCCTCCCGGAAGAAACCACAGTGGAAGTTGGTAAATGAATATTAACGCTGATTGAAATGGCGTCTGTCACGGTACGTGGTTGGGCACTCTGGACCGTGTCTCTGCTCAACTGTGCGTTTGTTTCCATATCCGGTGCAGACTTCATTCGGTTTATATCATTTCGAGCCATTTACCACAACATCACCGGGGAGACGACACTTTGTCAGGGTAAGTGCTTTCTGCTGCTGGCAGGCGGCCAAGCGTAGTTGGCTAACTTTAGTTGCGGAGTTATTAATGAAACTTAGCTAACATAAGATGGCTGTCAGGGCTTGAGTAGGTGCTATTATTGTTACACTGTAACAATTGCTGCATAGGAGGAGGTGTTTAATATAATGACTGGAATTATAGTTTATAGTGAGCAAAGTTAGCTCCTATTCTCCACCACATGCACAGGTCTCTGTTTTTAGCAGAATTAGTAATATATGTTAGCAGCGGTCAGTGCCCGGCTAGCTCAGTCGGTAGAGCATGAGACTCTTAATCTCAGGGTCGTGGGTTCGAGCCCCACGTTGGGCGTATATCTTTTATGCATCCCTTATTCGTGGGGTGTCAGTGTCAATGCTCGTATACTCAAAAAATGATCATGTTGTTGTAAAGTGTTTTTGAAAAAGTGTGAGGAATCATTCAAACTGAATGCGTCGCTTCCGGTTATTTTGCCAAATTTCGGTTGACGCGCAGCTTTTTTGTTAGTGGGCAAAACTGAGCATAGGTTCGAGACTTTGGAAACACAAATATTTACTACAAGGAAAAATATGAAATGAAAGTAAGAAAGAGGACTACATTTAGGCTTGTATTAGGTCCATGCCTGGGTTATGTTTTGCTGTGGCATGTTTAATGCTTGAGTGCTTGCAAAT
Organism: Perca flavescens; assembly: GCF_004354835.1. NCBI lineage: Eukaryota > Metazoa > Chordata > Actinopteri > Perciformes > Percidae > Perca > Perca flavescens. Next base: position 13,259,534 of record NC_041344.1, on the reverse strand, counting down.
AGTAGGCTACTTGTGTTCTCAAATGCGTTCTCAATGCCTTCATGGTACAGTGTGCAAAAAGACTGCATGTAGAAATAAACTTCAGTCAATAAACCCTGGTGCCTGCTCCTAATGTGTACTTTTTATTGTACTGCAGATTAAAAACAAATCAGTAGTTTTAGTTTGTTTATTCTGGTGATGTAATGTATTGTTTATGTATTATAACAAGGCATCAGTATGTCCTGTATGTATATTTGTTTGTACTTTAATTATGTATTCTTAATTTGCAATAACAAACTTTTTAATTATTGTCTGGACAGTGCAGCTTGTTCATATAGTTTTTTCATTTTTGATAGGTTGAATAAGCTACAGCTACAGCTTCACTCCACATCTTACTTTTTATTTATTTGAATTTAAAGACTGAAATAAACACAATTTAATCAATGGTAGCTGCTTTGTGAGTTTGTACACATGATTACAATTTTTTTTAATGAGTGTTAAATTTTTTTAATGCTCATATAAACACAATTGATGACAATATTCAAACTTGACAAAGTTTTGGCATGAACTTTCTCTTCATTTGCTTACACCTAAGACTCCATACCGTGGTCGGCGGCTCTGCAGGACAGCTCTGTCCTCTGGTCTCTTGTTGTGGATTTGGGGCTGCTGGCTCTCTTCATCACACAGCACAGTCTGCTGGCCTGGTCACCTGTCAAACAGGCCCTCCAATCAGTGCTGGGGACCCTGAACAGGACAGCATACTGCTTCACCACTGTGCTGGCACTGCAGGTACAACAATACAATTATAATTTAATACATTACATTGTCATTTTACTGCACTTTGCAAGAGTGTATCTTCTAACAGGAGTTACAGTTGAACATTTTGAACGTTTTGGGCTTAATATTGGATGTTGTTTCTCTACACCACTCTACATCTCTATCATTCTCATTTCTCCTGTGTTAGATCTTGATGCGTTACTGGCAGCCTGTGACTAGTGCCCCCTGTCTGTGGTCAGTGCGTCATGCACCCTGGAGTATCTGGTTCCCTCTGCTCTGCTTCAGTCTGCACTTCCTCTGCTGGGCAATCATCTGCAGCATCCTCATGATCTTTGACTCCCCTGAACTGCTGGGCATCAAGCAGGTAACTTATCAGTATTACATTTAAAAAAGAAAAAATTAAATGGGCATCATGCCTGTATATGACCGTTGAGAAGTGAAAACAAACAAAGAGAGAAGTGGAATGATATTTGATAAAGATCCACAAATGGACCCCAACACTGGATGTTTTGATTACAGTATATGTAGCGTTACCTTAACCACAAGGCCACAAGATGGCCTGTTATTTAAATGTTAAACAAAAGGTAGAAATTAAAGTTTGCAGAACAAACATTCATTAGTTCCACATTTTATTCTTTTCTCAATTACTTCAAGGGAATGAGCTGCAATATAATCAGCAGCTCTTTTGTCCTCTCAGAAAAAATTATATAGTTATAATTTATATAAGATCATTTGGTCAGTGGTGTGATGTGACATTATTTCTGGGAGATGCTTCTTAAAATCAGGTATATTTTGCTTTCGTCAGCGTTACTACATTTAGTACTGTATGATTAACTGTAGTTTTTTTACACATTGCTCAGCCATAACTACACACAAGTTGAGGAAGTAGTACTGTCATGTAATCCTCATGTAATGTTCATGATGATATGTGAAATATATCACAACCTATTTTCTGGCAACATCTTAAATTGTGATTAGACTTCCATTACTACCATCTGTGTTTACAGGAACAAACTTTCAGAATTGAACTTTTAACCCCTAAATATTTTATACCAGACAAACCTCATCGGGCTCAGATGAAGACATCAAAAGGATCAACATTTTAATTAGTTCAACCGCTAACTCTTTCATGTCTTTATCCAGGATTAATATCCTCATTTTGATTTGATGCTAAAACAGCAACTTGGTATAAAAAAAGATCAAACTGAGTGAAGCAGGCGAGTGTATAAGCTTTGACAGTGATTATGAAAACCTCTAAATTGTTACATAAATACTTGTCTTGACTTGTTATTGGTGCTGCTGCTTAAGCTAATTTGTCTCTCTCATCCTCACCCTCTCTTCCCCTCTGCTCTTTCAGGTGTATTACGATTGTCTCGGTTTAGGGGACCCCCTGTCCCATAAGTCACCTGGTGCCCAGCGCCTCCTGTCTCACCTCCGCCACCCGGTGTGTGTGGAGCTGGGCGTGGTGCTGTGGCTTCTGCCAGCGTTGTCCCTGGACAGGTTCCTCCTGGCGGGGACTCTGTCGACCTACCTGGCCCTGGCACACACTCTGGACAAACAGGATTTAAGCTACCTCTGCGTCCAGTTTAACAGCAAGCTGCAGCTCTTTGCCGAGCCGCACCGTGGCAGCGCTGACACCAGCGACCACAAGCACAAGTGAAGCGAAGGTGTTCTTACTGCTGTGATGTGAAGATGGCTGCTGTTTTACAATTATTAGAAAGTTTGTTTTGAAACTGAGTTCTCAATAAGCCGGGTTATCTGCTGCGCTGACTAATAATGACACTACTTGACACTGGTATTTTTTTTTATGTTTTCTTCACTGTGTATGGGATTTCATAAAGGAGATTTTATTCCTACATTTGATAACACAATTATTATTTTATATTTTGAGGATATTTTTGTATATTCTGATTAAATATAGGAAGAAATACTCCTAAATGTAATCAGAATATGGAGGGTTTTATTGCAATTTTTTTTGTGTCAAATAGATTTTATTTGCAACATTTTGCAATAAAACCCAATTTGGTTTTTATTACACTGAATTTATTTTGTTTATCATACAGTATAAATTTTAAAAACTTATTTTCAAGTTCAGTTGTCCTTGAAAAAGAATGTGCCACTGAGGTTTCACACTGTCAAAAAGCACAAAAATGCAGCCTTCATTTTCAGAATTTGCAGCTATCGTGAAAAACAAATGGCATTTCTAAGATTATGAATGTATTTCCTCAGTTGCTTTATATTATATTGCGGACACCTCAACAGTAATGTCATGAACAAAGTGAATACAGTTGGTATTTCTGTACTTACAGTTGGTAAGTACTGTAATCTTTGATTCAACATGTATTGTATGCTAGTATTAGTTGTCTGCATTGTGTCCTCACTGTAATGACAAAAATAACTATTTTCAAGACCATTTTGAATAAATGTGATACGCTGTATAGTGTAGGTGTGTGACATGCTTTTGGTTTATTTGCACTCTTTTATATTAGAGGTGTTACTGATATTTAACCTACCCTACCCATAAATGGGTTGGACAATATGATAGAAACACCTGTGAGTGTAACACAATACAACTCAACAGCACCCCAAACTGCTCCCTCCAAAATGATCATACAACTGAATCATCAACACCTCTCAGACTGACTGTAGAGATAACAAACAACATGGAGAAGAATGGGATTGGAACATTAAGATGACATTTTTCAGTACTCCTGTGCTTGCACCGAATTTTTTTTTTTTGGAGAAATACATAAAGAATAGTCATATTCAAACATGTTTGCTTGGCTTTCTAAAAATAAATTGACACATATTGGAAAAATGTACAAGAAAGAAATAATATTAATGGACTGAACTTCTGAAACTGCACCATGCTATTTCTTTTTAAACATTAACCCAGACAACTTAAAAATGCTGAAATAAATTATTAAAGTTGTACTTTTGTTTGTGAAGAACATAACAGGAAACCTGCAGGTAAATATATCTTTGTTTTCACTAAGATGCCTATTTTAAATGTTATCATGTTAAAGTTATCATTATGTATATTTTAGCTTATTCTTTCTTTTTTTACCATTTTTAGCTGTTGCACAAGGTATTAGTGGATACGGTTATGTTTTATATTCACTTGTCTTGAAATTCAAGGAAGGAGAGTTACATGTTCTGGCATGAAAAATGCAAATACAAAGTTAGTAAAAGATTTTTTAAAACGTGAGGGAGGTTGATCATGGCTGGTCAGGTAAACTCTTGCAGCTCCTCCGTGACTCCACAGCCCGTTTCACACACCCCTCCACCTCCACCTCTTTTCCAATTAGCCCTGCGGGACAGAGGGATGAGACGAGGGTGGGGGTGGGGGGGTTGCTGCCCGGTCAGACGGCTACAGTATGTTCTTTAAACGCCTTTTGGTCCGACAATATGGTGTGGGCCACTAAACTCTCCTGACGGAATTTAATGGAATTATCGGATTACAGTGCTGCAGCTCTGAGGCTGGACGTATTTACTACTATACCGACAACGGAGGTGTTTTCGTGCTCTGATGCACAGTCGGGTACTGGGGTGATTTGAGGTCTTTTTAAAACCCTCCGTTTTGACAGCATAGATTAATCTGTTAGTTATTTACAAAGGTGATTTTCCGTCGAGGAGTGGAGCGCATTACGCACAGCCAAAACGCGCAAGTGGAAATGACAACTGTAAAGCCGAAGCGGATGATGTCGTTGGGTTTTTGGTGAGTTTGATTAAACACTTTCATCATAAATATTACATAAAGACAGAGAGTGGTTTTCTGTTACATGTGCATTATGTGCTGCAAGTTAATTTAATGAAGTTGTAAAAGTATGTCAAAAGTATGATAATATGTTGTGTAAAAGATGAAAGTGTGACTCAGTTGGACAACAGGTCAACTAGGACTGCAGGCTTGTATTGACAAATGTCCCACAATGTGATTTGCATCTTTCTATATGCCATTAAACACCGAAAATACCTATAAACTTGACATCACACTCATATATTTTGAAGTTGTATACTTCATTATGTCCCAAAAGTTCAGAAGAGAATGGACACCTCTATTTAACATGGTTGTGAGAGAGAACTGATTTTAATTATTCATTTTCTTATTTGCAGACAATTCCCAGAGGCTCTGAAAAAGAACGGCAACCATCTTGTTCAAAACCTTTTTTGCTATGTCTGTCTCCTCTCTGCCGGAATGGAAGCAACTCCTGCTGGAGAAAAAGAGGAGAGAGGAGGAGGAGCGAGAGAGGAGAGGGAAAGAGGAGGAGGAGAAGTTTGCCAGCATGCCCGCCTGGAAACGAGGGATCATCCAGCGGAGGAAGGCGAAGCAGGACAGTTTGGGTGACAGAGAGAAGGATAGAGATGTGTGTCTGCTGCAGGTTGATGTCCGATCTGATAGTCTAAGTGACATAGACAGCTTTGTGACGGTCAGTTTAGGAAGCGATTCGTCACTTAGTCCAGATCCAGGGCAATGGCTGGATGCAGAACTCAAACCAGAGAGTCAGGTGTCCATAGAAACTATAGTTCCAGTTCATGAAAACCCATTTATTCGCACACAGAGTGCATGGAGAAAGGGCAGGGATGCAGAAGGGGGGAACGAGCCGGAAGTTAAGGAGAGGGAGAAAGAGAAATTGAGCCCCAGGGGTCAAGATGGGGAGTCAGGAAGAGAAAGAGATATAGAGCTGAAAATAGAGAGATTCAGAGATTTAAGTGAGGGACGGGAAAAAGAGAGGAGCAGGGACAGGAGTCAAGGAAGAGAAAGAGAGAATAGCAACCAATGGAAAGAGTCAATTAAAGATGCAGTCAGGGAGCGGGAATTCCTTAAAGTGAGAGACGAGGAGGAAAAAGAAACAGATCCGCCATCTAGTTCGTTTTCTCCCCACGTCCCTTGTCTTCGGACTATCCGAGCCGACAATATTATCATCATCGAACAGGACAGGAAGGGCAGCGATGAGAGACGGGGTAGATGGAGGGAGACGGAGAGGGAGAGGCCCGAGGAGGACCAGGGGAAGAGAGGGATGAAGATGGACTTGAGGGAGATCCTGGCCGGAGGAGGGAGCATCACTGAGATCCGAGCCTCTGAGGTTCTGATCATAAAGCCCTCGGCAAGCCCTGAAGAAAGGAGTCCAGAAGGAGGAGGAAGGAGAGGTTCTGGTAGAGATGATGGAGAGATAAAGTGCAGCATGGATGAAAGGAGGGAAAGTTTTGGCAGGGAGCTCAGAACAGACATGTCCTGGCTGAGAGAAAAAGAGAAAGAGAGACCATGGGGCCAGGCGACAGTTATTAAAGACGACAGAAAGGACAGCTTGGATGATAACGTGTTTGTTGATAGAGGAGGGAGGGTCAGCCAGCTAGTGAGCAAGTTCGGACAGCACCGCAAGCCTCCATCTCGATCCAAAAGCTCAGATAATTTCCTCCGGCCCGGGAGGAGAAAATATTCAGGAGATGAAGATGATCTGCGATCTGAGGCAGACGAGAAGAATATGCTGCTGAAAGGTGTGCCGAAACGCTCATTGAGCTTCTCTGATCGTGTCATCTGTGCTAAAGAGAATGGTTTAGACAACAATGGGTATTATGAGAGGAAAACGCGTGAGAGGATACATTCAGAGAAGACCACAGCGCTGTGGGTCGACGTTGCAGGCTTAGGGAAGGAAACCACAGCAAAGATCAAACTGGGGTGCACACCGTTTTTAGATAAAGACCGGTTTGGAAACCATAGAGATGGACATTTAAAACATGAGGATGAAAAGGGGGTGCCCATGCAGAGGAGAAATGAAGAAGAAATGTGTTTCTCCATCCAACACAGGAGCGAAGTTAAGAAAGTGGAGCCTGTTGACACGAGGGCTGCAGAAAGGGCATGTGATGCAGATGGAGACGAGGGGTTCACGGTGGCATCGGTCAAAAACACAGAGGGAATCTCGTTTGCTAGAAGAGTTGCGATCAGGCAGGACGGGAAAGCAAGAGCTCAAAGAGAGGGGAAGCGACAGACAGGTGATACAAATTTAGAAAAGGAGATGAGTGTAGAAAAAGATTCAGAGGCAGGAGGACAGATTGAGGCGCAAGTTTGCGACAAAAATGTGTCCGATTTTCGGAAAGAGGAGGGATTCGAAAGAACAATTCCACCTGAAACTTTGCAGAAGAGTCACGTTGAATCCGCTTACACAGAGTGCTCCAGTCTACTCTGTGCTGTCACAGATAGGGCTAGGGACCCACACAGAGGGCCAGAGTGGATTGGTACAGGGCCACAAGGACCTTACCTAACACACTCTGTTTTGTCCCAACACACAGAGGAGCTTATAAGTAAAATAGAGAAAATAGGAGACACAACTGTTTATAGCAACGAGAAAGGAGAAAGGGCTTACAAGGCTTCGTATGAAATGACCAAAGGATCAGATCAGGATCTTGGATTGGAGAACCTTATTCATGATGTAACTCCCAGATCTCCGAAAAGGATTGCACCCATGGTGATCCCTCCAGGTCCCCTCGAGATTCAAATCCCCAGAAGTGTGTTTTACGTTGCAGAAGAAATGGTGGAGAGAAAAAAGGCCGTGGATCAAAGCAACAAGGGGCAAGACTGGGACGGAGGTAAAGGGGTTGAGAGGAGGGATAGCTGGAGGATCGGAAAACCCCTGAGCCGCATCGAGTCCCTGCGAGAGAAAATCAGGCAAAGAGAGCTGGAGAGGCTGAGACAAAGAGAGGCACAAGATGGAGGCGGGAGGGAAGGTGCAGAGATAAACGACACTCAGACAGCTGGGGACAGGCAGAACGAGAGAGGAACTGAAATAGAGAAAGAGTGGGAAGCTGCAGCTCATATGCGGAAGAGGCTGGTCGAAGCAGAGAGGGGACAGGAAGATGCAGCAGCACAGACATCCACCACTGCATTTGACGTCACACAGGAAGTCACCATGTTGAAAACCTGCCCTCAACTTCCTGCTTCTGTCCCACACTCACAAGCTGTCAGAGCAGAGGAAGTAACGAGCGGGTACACCACGGCTGCCTCTGAAGTTGTCTCTGACAGCTTCCAGATATCTGAGGATGAAAACAACCCCCTGAAACATGTGGAAGAAGAGCTGAGGCACCACCGGGGTCAATACGGGAACAGAGAAGAAGAAGAAGGGGAGGAGGAGGAGGAGGAGGAGAAGAAGGAAAAGGAGCTCTCAGAAGAGGAGGGAGAGGAATATACATCGCCTGTGCAATCACTCTCCCCTTTGCCGCCTCATCCCAGCTCCCTGGCAACCATGAGTAGGATCTACAAATTGGAGACAGTTGGCTCGAGGTCAGGCTTGTGTCTGAGGGAGAGGACTGTAGACATCCAGTCAGTGCACCTGGTTAAAGTGAAGCCCCTTATGTCAAGCGCACAGCAGGGGGACAGCAAAGCATTCTCGGGTGAGGACATTTGCGGGGTTCAGACAATACAACAACAGATAGAGCAGTTTCAGCTGAAAGAGCAGGAAACTCTGAAGTCTTGTATGTCACCAAATACCCCTTTTAAGGACAGAGAGACACAGGGGCAGCAAAGCTCCAGAGGAGTGTTAAAGCACCAGGTGAAGGATGATGCCAAGACCCCGGAGAAAGATCAAGAAATGTCAGAATTGAGCCCCAAAGTGTCTCCTTGGAGTGTTGGTTCACCAACATCTCAGCTCAAACAATCTAATCAAACTACCACCGTCACCCCGTCACTTCTCAGGAGCCCATCCCCGGACAATACTCTGAAACCCTCGGCTCACGCCCCGACCCCGGCCTCTTCCCCGAGCTCCCTTTCTCCTGCCCAGTCTCCTAGTGTCTCTCCATCTCCGACCCCATCGCCCACGCTCTTCTCTATCAAGAGTGCCGCTGGAGGTCAAGTGAAGAGAGGTGCCACCATCACTATCACCCCAAAAAAGCCTGCCAGAGGAGGAGTGGCGGGGCCTACAACGGGGTCCACTGCAGGAGGGTCGAAATCAGCAAAAACCTCATCGCAGCAGGCCCAGACGACCTCCGCTGTGGCCGAGCCAGTGAAGAAGAAGTACCCCACAGCGGAGGAGATCAAGGTGATTGGCGGATATCAGAATCTTGAGAAGTCCTGTCTGATCAAGAACAGAAGGTCTCCAAAAAGGGTGAGTGGAAACTTTTTTGTTTGCCTTTCACTCAGATAAAATAACAGATGTATGTTCCCCCTAATCTGACAAATAATAGCACCAATAAGCGGAGAAGAAAGTTTCTGCATCTTCCACTAATTTTAGCATGTCATGTTGCAAAAATGGCAAATTGGAAGACTTCTGATGTCCAAGGGATGGTCGTTCCCCTGCTTTCTAGAATTCATCAGAGGTAGTCCAGAGGACATCACCTCTTCGCCCAGCAGAATCCCCTTTCTCTCTCTGGGAGAACATCCTATTTGATTGAGAAGTACGATCACAGACACCGACCTAAGCTGGTTAAAGCCTTATCAAGCACGACATCTTGATTCCTAACCATAAAATCCTGGTGTGATCTGCGTTGCCATTTGCTTCTGCGGTCTGATTCTTTGCCCTATGATCACAATCACAGCATACATATTTTAGCCAAACGTGTGGGCAGCGGTAAAAATGACCTATTTATGGACAAATATGATTCATCATTGACACACAAAGCTACAAAAAGAAAGTGAAAGCAAACTTGCTTTGTTCGCTAAAATAAGGTTAATTATAAGTGCAAAAAAGAAAAAATTTATATCCCTTAGTTTGTTTACGCTTCTGCAGAAATGTTGCAGGTTTCAGTGGAGACAGTTGAGGAGGAAACCACAACGACAACCAGCCAACTCCATACTACTTTCTTTTTTTCTGTTTTGTCTGCCTGCCCTAACATCACATGCTTGTCTCTGTGAATGCATGCAAAGACTACACTGGTATTTACAGTCATTCAGTCTGAGCAGCATCAACTCAAACAAATCTCACAGGAGTCAAAGTTCATATTAGGTCTTTCTGTTTGCTTTTTTTCTGAATCCAGTCATTGTTGAGAAAGAACGGGAGAGGAGCTCTTATGTAATAAAGGGAGCAGAGCAGAAATGAACTGTCCTTTTTTATACCACCCTGTGGTGATGAATCTGACTGTATTTATGTGTTCTAGGATACTGTCTTTTAGAAGAATCATATTGGTTTTTAGTGAGTTTTTCCATGTAAGAGTTGTTAAACTGCTGGTAATTTGTCCACAGTCTGCAACTGAGTGTGTTGCAGTTTTTGATGAGTCAGCCCTCCCTACTCTCAGACAAATCATTCTTTGTATCTTCTTGGCTGTTTCCTAGCAGGGGTATGGTTTGTTGGATTGGAGTCTTGGCAAACCGCTTTTGACCACGCTGACCCCACGCTTTGACATGGGTAAAATGGAAAGAGAAAGAATTGTTACAGAAAGATATGAAAATACATGACATTTGGACAGACATTCTGAGAGGATTAAAGGTGATTAGAGGCTTGTTTTTTGGTTTAACAGAAACTCCCTGTCACACTGCATGTTTTTGCCCACTTCCTCTTTCAAACTTCTGTACTTCCTCCAAACGAGAGACGCAGCTCGACACGAGGAAGTGACGCGGTGTTCACTTTTAAATCTCCAAATGCGACTCAGACACTTGACTATCTGTTACAAAAGACTCGCCTAAACGACACAAGAGCGAAAAGGAAACAAGGGTTTGATGCTGCTTATGAATTTCTCTCGGTTGGCCCGTGTGTACTGTGACCTCTAATAAAACAAACAAATTAAAGAAAACAATCATTTATCTATAAGCACGGTCCTCTTTTAGAGTGACCACTTTACGGCGGTGATTCTCTGACCACCTGTCGCTCTCTCGTTGATGCCCTTCAGATGGTTTAACGTCAGGCCTCTTTCCCTCCCCCATCTGAACCCATGCCATCATGTCACAGAGGGGGGTGATCTGCCTGCTCCTTGTCTTCCTCATCCTTTATTTTCCTCTTTATATGTATTTTTTTTATCTTGAACTGCCTCCATCAAATTCACCCTGCTTGAGTCCGACTCTTGAAACTTATGCCGGGTTTCTGACATTTTTGTCACAATCTTATTCATTTATTTATATATGTATATAAAAGTCTGCAGTTTATATATATATATATATATATATATATATATATATATATATACATATACATATATACATATATATATATATATAAAAATTCCGCAGTTTTTATATATATATATATATATATATATATATTATTTTTTTTTACTATATCCTAAGCAATCCAATGCATGATTTTGAGAGGATTGCAATAGTGTCTTTTTGAACTATAAAAGCATAAATTTCTGGGTCAGTCTTATTTAAAAATCATTTGGAACCTGTGAAGAAGTGTGGTCAAATATGAATTTAAATATGAACTTCCTGCTAATGAAAACTGTCATTGACTGCTGTCCTGCCGTGTTAGCCCAGCTAATCGGGTTCAGGGAGGGAGGATTAGCCTCCAGTGCCTTAGCATGATTCGCCCAGCCTCTCTAATGCAGAGCTATTATCTGCACTCCTCTGCAGACAGCCACTGTCAGGGTGAAGCAGCGGCAACTCGTATAGTTTGTACGTTTCAAGCTCCGTCCAGATCATGTCTGCACCTGTGGATGTGTTTACTACTGTACACATCGAGGCTGTTATTATAAGACACACTGAGGATGTTTTGCACTGACCCATCGGCCTGTTTCCTGTCGGGTCTGTTTACGCCATGCTGACCTTTGAGTAAGCAAACTCCACACAAATATCACATAATGTCAGTCCAGGCAAAGATGAGCTAAACCCTACAAAGCCTTATTCTCCTTTTCCACCCTTGTAAACCAAACTCAGTTTCTGCTTCTGCTGATGGGATGTTTATCTGTGTCTGAATAATCAATAAGTTAGTGTCTAGTAGGTGTTCAGTCAGTAAGTACTCTACAGAAGGAGTATTTCTGCTGTGCTAAGCCTCATGCTGTCAGTTAGCATTACACTGACGGAGTAAAAACATCTCACAGAGACAGACTCTCATCAGCGCCTCAAAGCTGTGTGTACATTTGACCATGTACGCACATATCAGAGGGAAAATCAGTTGGTATAGCAAGAATACTCCTCTTTGCACTTACTTTTTGCTCTTTCAAAGGACTCACATTGTCCATGATATCTGTACAGTTAATTTGACATGCTCCTCATAAACTTGTATTTTAAGATATTTTGAAGATATTGTGTTTTCCACTTGTATCACTAGCCGACAAACTATTTTAATTCCTGATATCACTTAAACCAAATATTAAATGTTGTATGTAAGTGGGATCGATAATGAGTCAACGTTTGTTAATGTGGTTTCAATTTCAAAACCTCTAACATTGTCTCTTTTGCCCCAGGATTGCTGATAAATCAAAGATTAGTTTGAGCTCAAGTTGTCTAATTCTTTATGTCATTTTGCCTTCAATCAATAGATGATATTATTGATATATATATATATATATATATATATATAGATGTAGGATTTGTGATCTGTCTTGTTGTTTTGTTAGATGTTGTCATGTTTTTACTGTTGGATTTAAATCATGCCCTGCCTAGGGACTGCAGATCTAAATTAGCCTAAGGCTAACTCTGGTACATGCATCAAATGACAACATTTATGTTAAAAATTGTACATGGTCCCTAACAAATAAAATGAATAATAATTTTAAAAAAAAATGATAGAGACACTCCAAGCTACAACACAAAGCATGCCAAACACTTTTTTCTGATTAAAAACTTAATAAAAACAAATAAAAGCTCTGCAATAATGAAAAGCTAATCAAAAAACATGTTTGACTGGAGCCGCTTAAAAGTTAAATAATCCTCTCTTTACTCATGTCTACAGGGAAAGGTGTGTTTCAACGAGGACCAGCTGGAGCAGGTGTGTGAGTACCCATCAGAAACCTCCTTGCTGGCAAGCACCCCCCTCCCTCCAGACCTGTGGAGGACCGAGAGACTGCAGGGAGAGGAGATGCAGGACGAGGAGGAGGCTGAAGTGGAGGAAGGAGCGATCGTGTCCAAAAGTACAAGGAACGTGGGGATTGCAACGGGAGGGGGTCTAAGAGTGGGTCAGTGTCACCCCCTGCTCAAAAAACACAACGTGTAATGAGTATGATTATGGATTCAGATTGTTTTGCCATTCATGATGTCTCACTGTGAAACTCTCCATTGGTTTGTTTTAACTGTGTTGAACTTTACTTAAATGATATGTCTGGCTATATTCTACTGTATAATTTTCTCGTTGTCAACAAATCCTAAGAGAAGACTAAAATCAACATTGAGTGATTGCATTTCTTGTGAAGCCAACGCTTGATTTTGTTTATTTCTCCTCACTAAAGAGCTCTATGTAAATTGAGCTACACTGTTGTGGGTGACATGTTCTTTCATTACAAAGAACAATCCCATCCCACATCTCATAGGTGAGATAATGAATTGGCTTAGGGCTAAGTGCCACAGTACAGGTTGGGAATTTAGAAAGACTAAAAGCGCCAGTCATAATTTCTCATTTTCTCTACAGTGTGCTGTCTATAATAACTCTTAACTGAATTAAGTAAACCTTTCTGAGCTAGTGAGCTTGCTAAATGTTAGCAAGCTAAATGCCACTTAGCAAGTTTGTTAGCTCGGCCACTAACATGACAATAAGTTTACAGTTCATTCAATAGACATGTTTGTACCATTGACTCTTGACTTCGAACTACTCTACTTTTGTGGAGCAGTTTATACTCGGACAGAGACAGAGATGGTAAATAAAAGATAAGAGTGCAACACAGCTAATAAGCTACAATAGCTTTCTCCATTTTAGACTCTGAGGCTCTCCATTCCCATGACCCTGATGAAGGCCACAAGCTGAAACACATCGGTTTTACAATAAAGTTGTTCTATATACTACAGGTGTTGCTAGAGTTTTGGCCATTTTAGACTTATTTCCCTCTCCCCATGCACCCTGGAAGTAGCCTAGGTGGAGTTGTGCCAGAAACACCCATTCTGCTCTCCATTCCCTTAAAAGCCAGTGTGATGTCCCTCAAGTGAAGAGAGCTTGCTATTGGCGAATCGCACAATATCACATATAAAAGCCAAATTAGATGCAAATTAGACACCCCGGCAAGCAAATCCACTGATTGTGACATAGGACTAATTAGATTTAGCTATGAAATGTCATTTTAATTGATGGTGTGGTGGTCTTTTCATGGGACTTGTTGACAATGAGATAAATCTGGATTAACGCCAGCCTTCATAAACAAACTGACCAATTTTCAGAATTTTTTCAAATGTTAGTGGGTTAAATGTGTGGGCAAGCTCAGCAAAGTGAAGAAATAAAGAAAAAAAATCCCAAAACAATATTGTGTTTAAATGCAGCACTGGAAAATGTAGATTTGGTAAAACAAAAAATATTATTATTAATAAATGTTATTATGGGAAGAAGTCAGCTCCTAAAATAAAGTAGAATATAAATCTAGATTCACCTTATTTACCTTCCATCTCCATCTCTCTGTCTTCCAGATGAGTCTTGCCCTTGGTAGAAGCCAGTCACCTTCGCCAAAATTGACGAGATCACCAAAATTTTGTTGAACGATATTACGGGATTTTTATTGTGTTTTTTGAATTGAGTGTTGATTTGAGTGTTTGTAATCCTCGTGGTCTTTTGTTTTTATCTAGTATCAGAATGAATGAGTGTGAATGAATGTACAGTTTGATTCATGCAGTTGAAAAAAGGAGCATACTTGTGTTGACTGGGGGAAATATTTCACCTGTTATTATTTTCAGGGAAATTGGGACACAAATGTGAATGTATAAGTACATAAACATAAAAAAGACCCTCAGGTGTGCACTGTTGGGTAAAAGATCACTTGTCTATGCAATAAAACAACATTTTATTTTTTAGTTAATATATTTGATAGTTTCTTTTATGATAATTCCTTCCTATATTTAAGTCTGCCTCAGCACAGAAGAGTGATGTTTATATCATCTGGTTTCATGTGCCTGCTGGATTTGCCCAGCTGATATGAAGATCCATTTATAAAGATTTTTCTTGTCTGAAGCCTTTGTGGAAAAACCTCCTCTCAGTGGGTGGTGAGCGTTGCAGGAACCGGGGTGGTGCAATGTGTGCAGGACGGTTTTTAGAGGTCTGTGTCTTTTGTGGGGTTTACTTGAGCCTTGATGTTCACAATGACAACTCTGGGAACAGTTCAGTTAATGTGTATGGATATAAATAAAGTTCTTATTTTGTTGTGTGTTTGCCATGTGGAAGTGGAGAGAGCTGTGTGAGTGAAAGGCCCTGAGAGGAAGCAGAGTTAAAAACTATTAACAGATTAACTATATATTACAGCTGTTATCTGACTTTTGGCTGTACTATCATATATACAGAGTGTTTCGTGTTTGTAAATTAATATTTTAATTGGTGAAAGAAGATGCAAATTATTTTTTTTCTATGATGGCTGGAGAAGCTGGCTTTAAGAGAGTATATCTAATAAATATCTCTGAAAACAGTTTTGTCCCCGCTTTTATTTATAAGATCCCATATTAAGCTGATTTTTAGGTTCATAGCTGTGTTTTGTGTTTCTACTAGGCACAGTTTTTAAACACGGGCTGTGTGCATTTCTGTAGGTTGAACATTTTTCATACTTTTACAGTATTTATATAGCACCTCGAACTGCTTTAAAAAGACATTGAAATCTCATGTTTCACAATATGGGACCTTAAATGTGCAGAGTGAAGTGTTCCTCATCTTTATCTCCCTTTGAATCAATGATTATAGTGAAAATAATATAAATATATGAAATATAGTAAAATGGTAAGTTCATTCTTGACCTTAGAAATAGCATTTAAAAAAACAAAAACAATCTCACCACAATGTTCTCAGTATAGCTGTTCTGATTTTCCCCAGCAGATGGAGTTAACCAGTTGTCATGAACGTTGAAGAACCCTGAACACTTTAAGAAGTATTTAGCAATTATGTTCCTTTGAACATGTTAACAATGTTAAAAGATATATCTTTATCAGTATATATACTGTTTTTTTCTATTTTGATAAAGATAACAAGTGAAAACAAAAGTTTGTAAACAACTAAACTGTATAAGGTTGAAGAGCGGCACGGTGCGGTGAGATGCGGTACTGCACTGCACGTAAAGTCTCGCAGCTCTGACGTAGCTGTTTACAGAAACAATTTTACGTCAGCACGTGCGAAGGCTTGTAGCTCACTTTACTCGGTACGCGAATCTTTGCACGCTCGCAGTTTGAAGGAACAATACACGGAGGGGTTTGACTTTTCCTACGTGCACTGATGTTGTCCAACTAGAATCCATCGAGCGACTCTCATCTACATCCACCATGAAGAAAAAGTAGTAGGAGGGATCTCTTCTTCTTCCTTTTGATGCGCTCACTCTGTGGAGAAAGTTGTGCAAAAAGTCATCAGAATATATAGCCCAAGCTGCTTTTTGTAACACAGATGCAACACAGAGTGGATTTCTGATTTAAGAAAACATGATTTTGAGGAAAATTCAACCAGGATCCTGCAAAGCATGGCTGTCTCGGGTGAGTAGTTGGAGTTGTTTGGCGTTAACTAGAGTCATACTGTTGGCATGTTAGGTTAACGTAGATTTATATCTTTCATATAGTATAATTATTATAGAAACGAGGCTGTTAATACGAGGCAGCTGATCAGGTTTCCACCCAATCATTTCTTCCACGCTTCCTATTTTGATACGCCCTAGTCGAGCCCTGCTTTTATTGGCATTTGGTCAAACTTTCATGGAAGTCATTGCACTGTGCTGACATGCGGAGTTACTGTACCAGCACTGTGGCACTATACTACAACGTTTAATTTAGGGATTTGCAGTGCAATAAATGAATAAATAAATATATTTCACTCAGTTCTGCAGAAATCCCTAAACGTGTCTTTCTCATTCCAGGTTTCGTTGAGGCAGGAGCTGTGTTTCTCCTCCTCCGTGCCCCCCCAGCCGGTGCCTCCTCTTGTCCAGACCCTGCAGACGTACCTGAGGAGCCTGGAGCCCCTGCTGCCCCCTGAGGAGCTCAGCCACACCCGCAGGATGGTGCAGGAGTTCGGCAGACCGGGTGGCCTCGGCGCACGGCTGCAGGAGGCGCTGGAGAAGAGAGCCAGATACACCAAGAACTGGGTCTGTGTCTGCTGTATCAGTGTGGGAAATGTGACAGATGTTAGATGTGGATATGGGTGTGTTTTATTAAAGCACAGATAGAGCAGCTGTGGTGTGTTTGAAGCACTCATGGGTGGTTATAACAGCACTGTTGTATCAGGGCAAAGAAGTGGTGTCAAAAAAACCAAACACCACCTGCTCTTCACCTCCTTGTAGAAAGGTAAACTGTGTCTCCAAATGACTGCAAAGGATCAATAATTCTATCTTTTTAGTTTTTGTATTGGAATTAAAAAGAGGCTTCAAAAGAAAGTCAAATTCTTTCAACAAAAACCGCACGCTTCAGAAAAGCTGCGAAATAAAAGTATTTAAACGCTAAAATGTATATACAAGAGCAACATCATTTGAGAAAAGTAAGGGAATATACAGGAAGTGAGTCTTGACAAATGTGTAAAAGAAAATTCTTTTTGGCTAACTATTAAAGCATAACTCTCGCCAAAATTCAACCTAGGGTCTTTTTGTGAATGTATCCGAGTCAAACTTTCGTTTAAAAGCATAATTAGGACAGAAACGCCACTTTTAAGATTTACCGTATTCTTGTTTTCAGTCAAATGGCCTTTGAATGGGAGTGCTAGGGGCACTACTATGATCGAATCAACACTAAGAAGGCTCGACACAACATGAAACTTTGCTCGAAGTATCACCAGGGGCTCTACACAGGAACTCCAGCATTGAGAACATGTTTGTGTACACAGAGTTTACTAAAAAGAAAGGTTTTAAAAATAGCGATTGTGTCGACAGTGTATCTAATATAGAAAAGAAATGTTTACAAGGAATTACATTATTGTGTCATTCATATTATTCTGCCCAGCCTGCATGGACCTACAAGACAACATACATTCATAAAACACATTTTAACTATCTTTTAATATCAGTCTTTCCGAGACCATGTATCACATTGTGTGTGTGTGTGTGTGTGTGTGTGTGTGTGTGTGTTTAGATCTCACCCTGGTGGGTACAGTGGGCTTACTTGGAGAGCAGACAGCCGCTGCCTGTGCACTCAAACCCGGCCATCTCTCTGCCCAGGAGAGATTATAACGGCTGGAGGAGCCAGTTAGTGTGAGTCAACGACAACATATACTCACTACACCAACACTGATGCAGCAGAGTGGACACTTGTAGCTGCTCTAATGCCATCTCTTACACCTCGGATAAACTTTTTAAATACACGTAGGATGAAGTGATACTTTCAGATTGCAAAAAGACCACACTTTAAGCTGTAGAAGGCAATTTGTTTTTGGCGTTGTTGAGCAAAAATTCCATAATAATTGTTCAGCATTTTGTAATACAAGTGGTCGGTTTTGTGGAGATTTTTGCAAGTTTCCATTGTTATGATACATTGTTTTAGGTGTAATCTGACACTTTTGGCAGATTTAACTAAATATGATTTAGGTTTGTGATGTATAGTGATGAATTTCCACCTGTGCATGTTAAAAAGAGAGAACATAGTCAACTGTGTTACATAATAAAACAACATGTTTGTCTCCACTTAGGTTTGCATCCAAACTGATAGCAGCAGTGCTGGACTTCAAGGCCAAAATCAACACGTAAGTTTGACTGACATTAATAAAGCAGTTAGTCCTTTTCATGTTTACAAAGGTTAAATGTTATTAGAACAGAGGTGGAAGAAGTATTCAGATCCTTTACTTCAATAAAAATAGTAAGACAGTGTAAAAGTATTGTTAGTAAAGTAGTAAAAAGTAAGTAAAAAGTCCTGCAGTTCCGCCCAAGTGAACGTGCAGAAGAATGATAGTGTTGTTATGCTGAGTGGCCCCTGTATACATGTGTGTTTTAAAGACATTTCTGTCTATAATTGAGTTCTAAAAGCATTTTTTTTGCAGTGCAGTTAAAATATTTCAATTTGTTTTTAATTTAAAGGGGAACTATGCAGTTTTTTTTTTTTTTTTTTAGCTTAATTTACATAAACTGAAACGCTTCGGAGTCATTGGAATGGTTATATGACTTTTTTCGAGTTGAATGGTGGTCGTCTCGCTCCCCCCTTTTGCGCCTGTGAGCGGAAAAACCACCCTTGCAACTTTCGGCCAGCAAGAAGCCGGCCTCAGCTTCAGGAAGTATCACGTGATATCAGGTCTTGCGATGTAACGAATTGCTTCACGGCACTGGCAAAAAAGAAGCAGAAAGCTAGGAAAGCATTGTCGGAGGTGGAAATATTTTTAATACCCCTTACTATTTTTATACAACTTTAAGGACTCCAAATGCATCCTGCTTTTGAAGCTCACTATGTGTTTTAAATGTAATAATCTGCACAATATGGAGGAAATAAAACTTGAAACTACACGTCCGATAAAAATAATAGAGTAAAAAGTGCTCTGAAATGTGCCATTAAAAGTAAGTAAAGTACCTAAAAAGAGAGTATTAGTATTCAGTGTATATGCAGTAATTCCATTACAAACAAATTAAACCAGCTGCTAATAATGATCTGCTACTATAATTAAAGGCAGTATTAACTATAAACTGTTGTCAACTTTGTTCAAATGCTTCAGGATCCTTTGAATCTGTGGTGTTGGCATCGGTCTGTATTTCTGTAGCAGTATCTGTGCAGACTCGGAGCCAACAGCTCATTACTGAAACGTCTCTGCTGTGTATACGTCTTCTCTCTGCTCCTGCTGCAATTTAAGTTATAAAGTATTTGGCTCAGTATGTTTAGTTTACCACATCAGGATATTTATGATAGGTTGGTTTTCTTTTTTGACTGACTTCTACTTTTTCCTTGAGCTTTTTTGTGTGTCTCTCTCTCTCTCTCTCTCTCTCTCTCTCTCTCTCTCTCTCTCTCTCTCTCTCTCTCTCCCTCTCAAAATACACACAACAAAATCTGAATTTAACTAATTACATTTACTCAAGTACTTAAATACTTCTTCTCCATTACTTTTCAAAAGGGAAATGTATTGCTTTTTACTCTACTATGTTTATTTCAAGCTATAATGGTGGAACAACAAGAAACAATAAAACATAAGTTTATAAATTAAACTGGTTAACAGTATACAAAGTAGATAACATCAGCTTCACCTCTACCAACTATACTAAGTTCTTTTACTCAAGTACTGCACTTAAGTACAACTTTTCAGTACATTTTACTTGAGTGTTTCCATTCTCTGCTACTTTATAATTTTACTCCAGTATAGAGGGAAAGCTATTTGCTTTTCACTACGTTTATTTGACAGCTATAGTTCTAACTATATAATAATAAATTATTAAATATTAACATTTGGACACATTTGTCTGCTTCCTTCTTTCAGCGGCCAGCTGCCGGTCGAGTACATGCGAGGCATGCCTCTGTGTATGGAGCTCTACCCGCTCCTCTTCTCCTCCTGCAGGATCCCCGGTCCCAAACACGACTACATCGCTCACCACGGACGCTCCCGGCACTCTCCAACACACATCACGGTTGTCAGGAACTACCAGGTGAGATGTGCTGACAACAGGTGACACTGTCGGATTTATATTCTCTCTTTCCTATTGTTGACTCATTTATCCCTCATTTGGGATGGCAAGTCATATCAATATGCAGGCATGTTGAGTCTTGTGTAGTCACACCTACTTTTTTTTTTTTACTTGACTTGCTTGTATATTAGATTTCTTAAGACCTGAACCAATTATGAATACACCAAGCCATGTAAACAGGAGTCATGACACACAATAAGCTTTTTTTTACTGGACAGAGTTTTGACAGTGAGAAGAATCAAAATCTTTTAACTTAAGATAAGCGTCATACACTTCTATGTGCTCTTCACCTTCGTTTCATCTTCTCTTGTCTTCATATCAGATACAAATAATAAAAATAATATTTTAACAAATTATTAATCTGTCTTTAATCGTTTTGTCGATATACAGTCAAAAATTAACGGATTATCAAAATAGTAGCAGATTGATTTTCTGATGATTAACTAACCAATGAATCAACTAATCGTTGCAGCTTATAACCCATAAACCAAGTAGGGCTGCAACTAACAATTGATTTAATTAATTTATCTTAAGATTGTTTCCCCAATTAATCAATTAATAATTTGTTCTATGAAGTATCAGAAAATAGTGGAAAACACCACAAACACAAAGCCCAAATTGATGTAATAAAAATAGCTTGTTTTGTCCAAAACCCAAACCTATTAAATTTGCTATTATAGTGGAATAAGAAAACCAGCAAATATTCACATATGAGAAGTCAGAACCAGTTTTTTTTGGCACTTTTGCTTTAAAACTGACTGGAGATCTAACTGCAGTCTGAGTTAGCAGCAGCAGTAGTGCATAAAGCAGTGGTGTGGGTGGTGATTGTGAAAGTGAAAAGCCCCAGAGATTAAGTGAATCGCTACAAATATTGTTAACTGTGAGCACCATACACCCTGAGACAGGCTGTATCTTCGAAATGCACATACGCTCTAATAACAACATTGTGTAGAGCAGTGGTTCCCAACCTGGGGTCCGGGCACCCCTTAGGGGGGCGGCAAAGGTCACAGGGGGGGTGCAAGTCTTTATCTGGTTTAAGGTTGAGGTAAAAAAAAAAATATTTGCACATGTTAAACAAATTATGATAATACACTAGAATATATAATGTGTACAAAAGTCAGTATGAAAATTTTTGTTTTAGGCTACTTAGTAGGCCAAACCTCCGGGACCTCTTAACCTGTGGCCCTTGCTGTCATCAGGTCAGCTGCTAGCTGCTATCTTCCTCATTTTTCCTGCCGCCAAGGCATCACTATTTTATGAATGAAACATGGTGGAGAAATGTAAAAGTGCTGATAACTGCTCTGTATCAAAAAAGAAAGTAAGGCTCTATCTCGAGAGTTACCTCAACTTCAGTTTTGTGGGGGGCTCAGCTTTTCTTAGACATGAGTAGGGGGGGCGCCAAGGAAAAAAGGTTGGGAACCACTGGTGTAGAGGACTGATTAAGAGACACCAAACCAGCAGAGAAAGCTTCACCCGTCTAACGTCTCTCATCAAATCATCTAGTGAGGACAGATGTAACAAAGATGGCTTCCTGGTTTTCTACTAGTTCTTCCAGTTGGAGGTTTATAACAGCGACGGCTCCCGGATGACAGAGAGTCAGATCCACAGCCAGCTGCTTAGGATCAGGTCTCAGTCCTGGAAGACGGACAAAGAGCCCATGGGCATCCTGACCAGCGAGCACCGTCACACCTGGGGAGAGGCCTACAACCGGCTGCTGAAAGGTACATCCCAGGACTGCACACACTCCCATCAAATGGGTGTCTGAGGCATTTACTGTATACCTAAATATCATAATTTTCAGTGTTCCATTTAATTTTATTGCACTTCTATAATCAAATTGCGGAGAAACGTGCTTGAGAAAGGATGTCATGAAAAAGTCGGGTGCTTTATTTTTGCTAAACAGAAACATGTTTAATGCAACGACAAAAAAATTCACATATTCTTTTGATCACGTACATGTTGGGCTCACTGTACATCTTTAGAGTTTGATATTCACGACAACACCGCTTGTGAGTGTAGATCTTGGATGTCAGAGCTTCCTTAAATGCACCATCAGGGAAGAGTTTTTAAAACACGTTTTGCTCTTCTCTGCGTTACCAAATCCCCTGCAAAGAATTCATGAAGAAAGCTGACTTACTGATCACTGTGATGGATTAATTACCTATCTCTAAGCAAGTTTTAAGCATCTGAAAATGTTTTAACGCCACACTGGCACTAACTGAAACCTGTGAAACCTGGATATCAATCCTGTTTAGCAAAGCAATCTGAAACCTGTAGGGTGCTTTGATGACCAGTGTTCCAAAGTGTATGAAATATGTAGTTAATTGGCTAAAATAAGCAAAACTTGATGTAAAGACATGTTTTAGACCAAGATAAAACCAAAACACTTTCAAATATGATAAATGTAGTTACAGTGGGGCAAAAAAGTATTTAGTTAGCCACCAATTGTGCAAGTTCTCCCACTTAAAAAGATGAGAGAGGCCTGTAATTTTCATCATAGGTACAATTCAACTATGAGAGGCAAAATGAGAAAAACTAAATCCAGAAAATCACATTGTAGGATTTTTAATGAATTAATTGGTAAATTCCTCAGTAAAATAAGTATTTGGTCACCTACAAACAAGCAAGATTCCTGGCTCTCACAGACCTGTAACTTCTTCTTTAAGCTCTTAGGCTCCTCTGTCCTCCACTTGTTACCTGTATTAATGGCACCTGTTTGAACTTGTTATCAGTATAAAAGACACCTGTCCACAACCTCAAACAGTCACACTCCAAACTCCAATATGGCCAAGACCAAAGAGCTGTCAAAGGACACCAGAAACAAAATTGTAGACCTGCACTAGGCTGGGAAGACTGAATCTGCAATAGGTAAGCAGCTTGGTGTAAAGAAATCAACTGTGGGAGCAATTATTAGAAAATGGAAGACATACAAGACCATTGATAATCTCCCTCGATCTGGGGCTCCACGCAAGATCTCACCCCGTGGGGTCAAAATGATCACAAGAACGATGAGTAAAAATCCCAGAACCACACGGGGGGACCTAGTGAATGACCTGCAGAGAGCTGGGACCAAAGTAACAAAGGCTATTATCAGTAACACACTACGCCGCCAGGGACTCAAATCCTGCAGTGCCAGACGTGTCCCCCTGCTTAAGCCAGTACATGTCCAGGCCCGTCTGAAGTTTTCTAGAGAGCATTTGGATGATCCAGAAGAGGATTGGGAGAATGTCATATGGTCAGATGAAACCAAAATAGAACTTTTTGAAGTAACTTTTTTTTTTTTTGAGTAAAAATGTCTCTCATAGCTGAAGTGTACCTATGATGAAAATTACAGGCCTCTCTCATCTTTTTAAGTGGGAGAACTTGCACTATTGGTGGCTGACTAAATACCTTTTTGCCCCACTGTAAGCATGTATGTTTTGATCAAATTGTCTAACTTTCTTTATTGTGTGCCAGCACAATGATGATTTTATATAAGAGATATGGCACTAAATGTGATGTTATTTGTGTCTTTTTTTTCTTCTTTTTGTGACTCAGATAAACTAAACAAGGAATCAGTGCGGCTGATAGAAACGGGACTTTTCTCCTTGTGTCTGGATTCTCCGGTCATGAGGATATCAGATGAAAAGTATTCACACACGAACACGCAGACATGACACACACACACACACACAAACTACCTACTCCTCTGACTCTTTCTCTCCATCCTTTGTCTCATAATCCACACTCAGGAATTTCTTTCTGTGTTTGCTGAATACCTTGTGTAATTTTGTGTGTATGTGTGTGTTCAGATATCATTGTGCTGTCTGTTGACATTTGGTTCTTAAGCAACAAGGTGCATTTGTCACTTCCTCCATTTGTAATGTCGTTGCAGTTGCTGCTTTTCTTTTTGGCAGAATGTTAGGCATATATTTTTGCAGTGACGAAAAAAGTATTCAGATCCTTTACTTAAAGGAACATGCCGACTTATTGGGACTTTAGCTTATTCACTGTATCCCCCAGAGTTAGATAAGTCCATACATACCCTTCTCATCTCCGTGCGTGTTGTAACTCTGTCTGATGCACCCACCACTCCTGGATCCTGGAGGTAACCGGCTCCATGTAGCCTACTGCTCTTAATAAGTGACAAAATAACGCCAACATTTTCCTATTTACATGTTGTGATTTGTATAGTCACAGGGTGTACAAATAACAAGGTCACATGGGACACAGCCATCTTCTAACCGTTATACAAACTGGGAAATATATTCTCAGAAGGCGTTATTTTGTCACTTATTAGGAGCAGTAGGCTAGATAGAGCCGGTTACCTCCAAGATCTATGCTAAGCTAGGCTAGTGGTGGGTGCGCCAGACAGAGTTATGACACGCACGGAGATGAGAAGGGTATTTATGGACTTATCTAACTCTGGGGGATACGGTGAATAAGCCAAAGTCCCCAATAAGTCTGCATGTTCCTTTAAAGGAATATGCCACCGTTTGTTGAAATAGGGCTTATCACGGTCTCCCCTAGCTGTAGATAGGTGGGCCAACGCATTTTTTGTGCATGCATTGTTTTAGTCCGGTGCAACACCGGCAGCACCGCCGCTTGTTATCTTGGCGTAGTGAATGGAATCCTATGTTGCCGGTTAGCATGTTGTGAGTAAAAGTGTGTCAACAAAAGACAAAAAAACAACCTAATTACTTGCACTGAGACAAAAAATGCGTTGGCCCACCTATCTACAGCTAGGGTAGACCGTGATAAGCCCTATTTCAACAAACCGTGGCGTATTCCTTTAAGTAAAAGTAGAAAACCATCATTTAAAAATACTCCATTACAAGTAAAAGTCCTGAATTCAAAATGTATATAAAGTACAGAAGTATTATTAGCAAGATGTACTTAAAGTACTCCTCTTGCAGAACAGCTCCTTCCAAAGTGTTATATTATTATAGGATATTTTATTGTTTGTAGGATCCTTTTAATGTTGTAGTGTGTGCATGTGGAGCCAATTTTAAATACTTTGTACCCTACTGGGTAGATTAGTAGAATAGTATTGCATCATATTATGTTATTTTATGTAAGAAGTAACTAGTAACTATAAAAGTAGGATAAAATGGAAATAATTAAGTTTTTAGTGTTTTAGTTTTTGTTCCGACATTGATTGACAGGTATGCCAGCCGCAAAGCAGCGCAGGTTCTGCATGGAGGCGGGACGTTCTCCAACAGTGGCAATCGCTGGTTTGATAAAACACTGCAGGTGAGCAGCTAGAATATTCATGACAAGATAATATACTTTATTATCATACTGCAACACAATTATGATGGCATTCCCTGACATCAAAAACAGTATAAAAGAAAGTCAAAATAAGAACAGTCCTCAAAGTGCTATCCGGTGTTGAAATAAACCGTGAGCAGTAACACAAGATGCAAGTATCAGTAGCAGTGTAAGATAGAGTATGGTATATGGACATATTGCACAAAACATGAACATAAGACTAACGTGTGTGTGTGTGTGTGTGTGTGTGTGTGTGTGTGTGTGTGTGTGTGTGTGTGTGTGTGTGTGTGTGTGTGTGTGTGTGTGTGTGTGTGTGTGTGTGTGTGTGTGTGTGTGTGTGTGTGTGTGTGTGTGTGTGTGTGTGTGTGTGTGTGTGTGTGTGTGTGTGTGTGTGTGTGTAGTTTGTGGTGGGCGAGGACGGCTCATGGGGTCTCCTGTATGAACCAGCCACAGCGGAGGGTCCACCCATAGCAACACTGCTGGATCATATCCTTGAGTACTGGTGAGATAAGACGTTAAGGAGGAGGTCCATTTTTTTTGTTGAAATAATTTCCTACAATGGGTCGGAATTTACAACCCAGAAAACACCAAATCTGGGAATTAGTCCGCCATATCGTTTTGAGTTCCTCTGTAATACACAGTTTTTGGTTTGTCCTTGCTGACTGCCGTACAGTCTGACTGTGAGCCAATCAAACAAGGCCTCAGACACATCAAAACACACCAATTTAGCAATGTTGTTTATTTGAGATAAAAAGAACACCCAACAGCATCTATATAAAAGAAAACCATGTTACTGGTTCGGTTCTATACATCCCATAGCATTTAAATTGAGCAGGGACAAATTTGTATGATCATTTTTGTAGGATCCAAATTATTCCTGACAAGTAATCTTTTTTTGTTTGCATCAGTTATCAGTGTGCAGCTTTCCGATGGTCTTTTGATTTTCTTTTTCTTTTTCTTTCCTCTCTACCTTTCCTCACTCCAAATCAGATCTGGACACTTATTTCATAAATGAAAGTACAGTTAAATAGTTTATTAGCTTTACGTATTTACTGCTAAAGCCAAACTCTTAAAACGTTCTACTTTTAACCCGGATTGTAACCAGAGTATACCAAACTGTGTACTTTTAATCTAAACTTTCATTGTTATTAGAATCTTGTTACTAATCTTTACTCTCACAATCCACACACAGAAAAAGTAATTTATTCTGACACTCTGTGTTCAATGAGACATCAATATTTTTACTTCTCAGTTTGTCCACGTCTTAACACATTGCCACTCTCATTTAATGCTTTTGTTCAAAGTGACTTGGAACAAGAGGCCACAGGGCGCTGGCAAAGAGTTACCAAGGAGGTGCTACATCTGCAGCTAAATGTCCAATTACAGTTGCAAAAATGCATGTGATAACCTCTGTAGTGAAGAAACATACACAGATTTAGTCCAAATGGATTATTATAATAGGGTGGAAAATAATTTGTGTTTGCTTGACTGCAGTGAGAAACCAGACCCAAAGAGAGCGCCGCTGGTCCCTCTACCAATGCCCAAGAAGCTTTACTTTCACATAGACCGAGAGATTAAGAGGGACATAGAGCACGCCAAGCAGAACCTTGATATGTAAGTTTTCCCACCTCCTCTTGTGAACCGGGTTTAAGTTTAAATCTAGAGTCTCTGCAATATACTCGTCATGATAAGAGAAGAATGGCCTCACTGCACAGTGTAAGCTAGATGTTTGCTTTTGTCTCAAAATCTAACAAAGCTGAAATTAACTTGGCCACAGAAAGGTAAACACGTTTATCATGTCTGTGTGAATGTAACCTTGACAAAACAGAAAGCTGTCATTGGCTTGACTGGCTTTTTTAAAGTCTTAATTGTGATCCAGCCCTTTACCACAAGACTTTAAACACTGCCAGTCACTCAGATGCCAAGATCTAAATGAGGAATAAAGGTTTTTCTTATCTGCACTGTGGATGTGAGCTGGCCAGATGCTCAGAACACCTTGAATGAGGGTCAGTTGATCAAATTACACACTTTAACCCCTATAATTTAGCATTCATGAGCAGTATATAAAGACTTAATAAATTGTTTATAACACATATTTAAGGATTTGTTGATGCATTTGTCAACAACTAAAACTCCTATATAA
This sequence comes from Perca flavescens, assembly GCF_004354835.1. Taxonomy (NCBI): domain Eukaryota; kingdom Metazoa; phylum Chordata; class Actinopteri; order Perciformes; family Percidae; genus Perca; species Perca flavescens. Next base: position 13,231,786 of record NC_041344.1, on the reverse strand, counting down.
ATTATATCTTAATATGAGAAGTTATAATTGTTGACACATACTTTACATAACATAAAAAATGTGTGCTGCTTTCAACTACATTATAGTGTATTCTAAACCATGTATTAAATGTTCTTATACTGCTTAAAAATGCTAAAGACTTAATTATCTATGCTTGTAAATTTTCCAAATTCAATTTAAAAATCTATTATATTGAAATATGCTTAAAAATGTCTTTATAAACTTATTTCTAAACTATTCTAAAATCAGGGCTCAATTATTAGCTTTTTTTCAGAGATTTTGGCCAGATCTCACAGCCTTCTTCAGTGAATGGACTTGCTCAGGGGAAAAAGAGGAAGAAGCCGTGAGATGTGGGCCAAAGCTCTAGAAAAAGCTAGTAAATTAACCTTTTGAGTTTGGAATATTTTTGTCACAAATACAAGTTTTTTTAATTTACAACAGACTGATCAATGACCTCGACGTCAACGTGTTCAACTTCAAGAGGTTTGGCAAAGACCTTCCTAAGCAGCACAACCTGAGTCCAAACTCCTTCATCCAGGTCGCCCTGCAGCTCGCCTACTACAGGTCAGTCACTGTGACATCATTAACTTTAAAACAACTTTTAAACTTTTAGAACACAAAGTTTGCATCACAAGAAAAATCCTCCTTTTTTATTTTTCTCTGCCGGTCTGCCCAGTTTCACATCACTTAACAGAATAGAATATAACAAACGTTATTGTCCCTCCAGAGTAGTTCATTTGTCTCACTTGTGAGACAATAAACAGAAATAATGTAGAAAAACCTGTCAAGTTATTTATAGAGAACATTTAAAAACACAAAATGAACGTCCATAAATCTACTTAGACATCATAGAAAGAAGACGTTCTTTGTAAGTCCACAACTTGCCTGAGAATCATAATAAAGTTTTCTTCTGTATCAAAGTAATTCAGTGACATAGGTAAGTTACAAACAGGAACTGCTAATAAGTAATTTATCATACTTTTAATGACACCAATTTTGTTCTTTCTTTTTTTAGAGTCCACAATGAGGTCTGTCCTGCCTGTGATATCGCCTCTCAGAGGATGTTTCGAGGAGGAAGGACAGAATATATCCGCTCGCCCACAAATCAGACGCTGAAGTTCATTCTTGCCTTCAATGATCCGTCTGTATCGGTGAGGAACGCCAGGGAATTGATCTGCTGTGGCTAACACAGGATTCATCTTATAAATATGTTTGGTTTTAGGGGATTGAATAGCGAGCAGAAATTTAATCATTGTGTGTTTTATTTCTTGTGTTGCAGCGGGAAGCAAAGCTGCAGCTGTTCAGAGAAGCTGTTGATGCCTATACAGCTCTGACTCTTCAGGTAAATAACTTCCATTTGTCATTTTTTTTATTAACTGATAAACACTTTACTCTAAAATCTTCTTGTTATCTGCTCTGTTTAGGTACTTAAAGGACATGGCATTGACCACCACCTGCTGGGACTCAAGCTGCAGGCCATTGAGGAAGGCCTGAGCATCCCCAAAGTCTTCATGGATACAGCTTACGGCCTTGCAACACACTGGAAACTCCGAACGGGGCAGGTGTGTTTCTGTGTGTTAAGTGTGTTTCTGTGTGTTAAGTGTGTTTCTGTCTTTTTAAAGTGTGTCTTTGTTGTTTTACAGAAGGTGTTGACACTCCTGTATCACAACAGGAAGTGGGAATTTTTTTTATGATGACTGTGACTATATAGGTGGGAATTATCAGCAGGTGATCAGCAGTTTTCCTATTGCTCTGGAGCGGGTGATGTCCTCTTAATATGGCAAAATGCAATTTGGGAGTTTCCAGCAATCACGCTGCTTATCTTTTATATTATTTTTTTATGTTGACATTTAGATGTGGTTAGATTATTGGCTCCTTTGTTGATTTGACTTTAATTATGTTCTTGACAGCAGAAGCTCACATGGTTTTTATGGCCTGTTGTAATTTCCCAATTCACAGTTTGTGTTCTTACCCCTTTACAATGTAGCTAGCTACTATATACAGTATAGTGTGTTTTCCTAATCTGGTGATTCACTCAGGATTCATTCTGCTTGTTTAAAGTCAACACTTTTCCTTTACTTCACCTTTTCACACTTTAATCAGTCTAGGTGTATAATTTACATACAGTTTAATGAATGACACCCCAAGTCAACACTAGACTAGATTAGAATACTTAGTAAAAGATTATGAAGGACAGGAGTTCTCAGATGTTTTGATATCAAGGACACACAAATAGGTCTGCTTTGATATGAAGTCATTTTAAAAAAAAAAAAAAAAAAAAAAAAAAAAAATATATATATATTATTTTAAAAATAGACTAATTTTATCTTTTACAAAATATTGGTTTCCAAAATAAGTGAACGATTCCAAGTTAAACAAACTATTATTAAAGTTTTGTTTTACACATTTTAAATGTTATGTCCGATGTAATGCTCAACAATGAAACACACTTTATTGCTTTGAACATAAAATTGATAATTATATGTGATTTTGCAATACATATGCCATATTCTGATATAATGTGTATCAATATCAGGACAACATTGTTGTGATACGGTTAAAGCCACAGTCTTAATATCTCAGTTATATTTGTGCAAGTCTAACGTTCTCTCTTTTGATACATTATCTCGTATTAATCCTCTCTCTTGCTCCTTCAGGTGCCTGCGAACACAGACAGCGTGATGTGTTTCGGGCCCCTCGTTCCTGACGGTTATGCAATTTGCTACAACCCCCAGGCAGACCACGTCCACTTCTCCATCACCGCCTTCAACTGCTGCGAGGAGACACATGCGGAGACATTAGCTCTCACCCTGAAGGACACTTTGTGTCAGCTACAGGAGCTACTGCAGCCCACTGTGTAGAGCTGCACAACATTTTGTAAACGTCTTGCTGAGGCTTGTTTTGGATGTTCTCTTGTGCATGTAACGCTTCACTAGAGCGGTTAAATCTGAGAGTTTTGAAGAGTGAGCACGGTGTCTTTGAGTTGCTTCTGGTGCTTTTTTAAAGCTTTTGATGAAGCAAAAAAACACTTTCCTTTTCTAGCAAGAGCTGAGCAAGCAAGCTGCATTATATTTGCTACAGTGGTTAAAGTTAAAGGGCATCTAATGCTACAAAATGTCTGAGTGAAGCAAAACAAAGTCAACTTGACACTCCATTATTAATCAGAACAAGCCAAAACATTTGTGTTTAAACTAACTTCACTCCTGTCAAGACATGACCATGATTGATATGTTGCACTGCCATCAGAGTTAATCGCCAAATCTTTATGGAAACCATTAATTGTGTAGGTTAACATGTCTGTTGCTGGTTATTAATGGTGACAGTGTAATGAAGTTACAGGTGCTTTTGTCTCGTTTGAGTTGAGCGACCTGATCTTCAGGATGTATTTACTGTATGTTGAAATGAATGTTGAGAAGCTAGTGTTATGCTCTCAACCTGCAGGATTGGTTAATAAAGCCTGCTATTGCATGACTCCTTGTGTGTGTGCTATTACTATTTCTTTCTCTAAATCTTAGTTTTATTATTTGGTGATGAATTTTAAATCTGCATTTAAGTGTTTTTTTCAGACACTAATGGTACCCACCATTATGTTTTGCACTGGTCAGGGGCTTGGCTGAAAAATATTTTAAAGAGGGTACATTTTTGATTTTTATTTATTTATTCTAAACACTGGACTAACTGTCCTGATTAAATAAGATAATTAAAAAAAATATTGTGAATAGCTATTACTAATAAGTGACTTGATAAAATGAAATATCACAGCTAAGGGGCGTTGCTCGGCCCGACTGAACATGGATGTATTATATCAGAGACGGTCAACAACGGTTTAGGATCTTTGATTAAATTAACGCAACCAACTCGAAGCCGAGCCAAGAGTCTGTGTCCACGCTGCTGATTGGACAAGCTGAAACCGGAAATTACGTCAACAGCGGCCGCATCACGTTTAATTTAAAACCGGAACAAACAAAAGAAACCAAAGCAAAGTTTAGCAGCTGATGTAGTGTTTTCGTCGAAGTGTTATTAAGAAATAAAACATACAGTGTAGGTGTAAAACAGGATACTTTAGGGACACTGAACAGCTGACATTTGGCTCTTTTGTACCCCAGCTTGGAAAAAGAAATGGACATGAAGATGATAGCACATTAGCCAAACATCAAGATTTTATGTTTTTATTTTATTTAGCAATCTCTTTAATTTAGGAAACCTTTAAGTGTTTATTTTTAAATTGTTTTGAGTCATGATGAAGGACTCCCATTCTGCTTTGTCAAGCCGGAGGAGGAGGAGCAGCGGGACGGCCGGGCTCCTGTATCCGCTGCTCGGTGCGTGTCTCTGGGCTGCGGTGGTCGGGTACAAGCCGGTGATCATAGTGCACGGTTTGTTCGACAGCTCAGGGGAGTTTATACATTTACAGCGGTTCATTAACGAGGTAAGGGGTCGGAATAAAGAGAGACCGTTTCAATGTTGTTGTTTTGTAGATATTTTGGAGCAAATAATAGGGGTTGACCATACATTTTACACTGCAGAGGCCTTACAGCTTATATCATCACCACGTTATCAGCAAAGCGTTGACCTGCACCATGTAGCATGTATACTGCCACACTAGTCAACTTGGTAGAGTCAGAAGATTATCTAAATTTAACTAGTCTGCATTATTCCTACAGCAACTTTTTGGTACATTAAATCGGTGGGAATTATGGCTGTGTGCAGGAGGTTTTATTTAGTAAAGTTGTCTGTGGTAATGCACAGTGAAATGTGCCCTGTCCAGCTTTACTTCTTGAATTATCTTATTCACTCACACACCCTTTTGAAACCGACACACAGATTCTAACCTGATTGAGTTGAGGATGTGGTGAAGTTTTTGTGGGAAATACGGCAAGGTTAAACCTAGAGTAAGTTCCTCTTTTCCCCTCTGCTGTAGTGGAAGCTAATGACTGAAACCAGACTAAACAAATTACTGGAGGAAAAGTAAAAAATCAAAAGCGGAAATTCAGATCTGGCTCTGTCTGCTTCAGTTAGTCTGCACCCCTGCCTTCTTACCAAACAGCCTGTAATGAATCATCAATATTTAAAGCACATCCTGATCAATTAGTAGCTAACATACCCACAGACCTTTGTTTGTAACAGTAGGTCTGGTTTTCCTTGCTGCTGTTGCTTTTAATGTTGAGGTTAGCGTGCTGTTTCTTGTCTTTGACGCTTCATGCAACAATATGAGGAATTACTTAAACACAGTCCCTCCCTACAAGCCCAGTACACCCTGTTTATAAAGTGAAACCATCTTTTTCTCTCTCCTGCAGTCTCATCCTGGAACAAATGTGACAGTCATCGACTTGTTTGACAGAAGTGCCAGCCTGCAGCCCATGTGGAAGCAGGTGGAAGGATTCAAGGCAGCTATTTACCCAATAATGCAAAACGCAGAAGACGGGGTGCACTTTATCTGCTACTCTCAAGGTCTGTGAAAGCATTTGTGAAAGTAAAATAGAGACATCAATGTGGTATTTGCTCAAGATTATAAAACAGTCTTGGAATGTATGTTATTTTTCCAATAACTGACCTCAGGGTGACATTGTATTCTGTAAATTGTAAATATTTCACACTTGTATTTAAAAGATGGGGCTTCTGTTAGTTTTATTCACTGGATATATATATTTTTTATGACTCTTGGAATTCTGCCCCAGTCAGGAGATGGAAATTCCCAGCCAGCAGCTTGTAATTCAAACTGCTAAATGTTCCAGTTTGTAAAAACCAGGGGAAGAAATTAGTTTTTTCTTTCTTTGCCCAGCATACATTTAAATTATTCATGGACAATTGTTGCCAACCTGCTACCTCGAATGTTTAGTATTTATATGAGGAACTTTAGATTTCAAAGTTTTGTTGTTGTCATTTTTCATGTTTTTATAGATTGTAGCTCATGCTATACTGAACAACAAACTGAAATATATTTTCAAGAACATGAATGTGAAAAAAAATCAATGGTGTGTAGTCTTTACAGTACGTTGCAATTAATATGATACAAACAACTAGTCGATTATTTGATTAGTTCATCGAAGATTAAAAACTTTTCTGAGGCAGAAATGCTAAACATTTCCTCATTCCAGCTTTTAAATTATGAGTATACTAAGCTTTAATTTTTCTTATGTGATTGAATATCTTCAGGTTTTTGACTGTTGGTCAAGCAGGTAAAAAAACTGATACATTTTTTTTTTTTTTTTTAAATCACAGGTGGGCTGGTTTGCAGAGGAATCCTCTCCACTCTCTCTGACCACAACGTCCAATCTTTCATCTCTCTGTCCTCACCTCAGGCTGGGCAATATGGAGGTGGGTTCAATTTCAAAGGCTGAATACGTGATTATATTTAAAGCACATATAATCGATATTCTTTAAATAAGAATGTATCAACTGACAATGTAAAAACAGCATCATAATGTAAAAGGGTTCGCTTGTTTTAGAAGATTTACCTACGGCCAGAAAGGAGTTGGTAGAGATCAAAAACAGGGCTAAAAGAGAGTGAATATTAGACTTACATTCATCATATTGACAGAAGGACGACTCCGGATTAATGATTATTTTTGCTCCATAAGTGCTGGATGTATAAAAAAGAAACTGATAACAAGTTTACCACATTAACTTAAAAGATGATATGTCAGTGTTGTGTTCTGAAATTGTTTCCGCTGCCGTCAAGTGGTCAAAAAAATCTGTTATTGCAGATTTACCATGGGAAGAAAGTTTTTTTTTTTTTTTTTCTCTCCATCTCTCAAACTTGTTCTTTGTCCTGCTCTTAACTTTTGGTTTTCTCTTCAGACACAGACTACTTGAGATACCTCTTCCCACAGTTTGTGAAGTCCAACCTCTTCCACCTCTGCTACACGTCAGTAGGTCAGAGGATCTCCATCTGCAACTACTGGAATGGTGAGAGTCATTTGTATTCCATAGTTTGTCAAACCTGAAAATTAGATATGCAGTGTAGATTATATCAGATTCAAAGACAAGAGATTTAGTATAAGAGAGCTTCATAAACCAATGTTTTGAGATACTGGTTGTTTGTCCTCCTCCTCCAGACCCCCACCACAGAGACCTGTACGTGAACAGCAGTGATTATTTGGCTCTGCTCAACAGCGAAAGACCCAATCCAAATTCAACAGGTCAGCACATTCCTTGAGGGTAAAGCATGATTTATGGTTCTGCGGAGGCTCCACGCAGAGCTTTCGCCGTAGCCTACGTAAGTGGCCTGAAGTTTATACTTGTGCACTGGTGTGTGCGTCGAGCCGGCATATGTTTGTGTAGGGAGTGTATGGTAGAGCGAGGGAGAAGTGAGAGAGTGACTATGATTAGCTTCGGAGCGATAGCGACTCTAAAGTCATAGTGAGAGAAACAAAGTGTCTCCCCTGTTTTCTGACCAGGGTGGGAAATCTATAGCAGGAAAAGTTAACCCTCTCTTTGATTTTATGTTGTTTATGGAGAAGGAGAACCAGGAAATGGGTAGGGGAAATTCAATGCTGCCAAGGCACAATGTGCGTTGCCGTGACGTGTTATATTTTTCGAGATGTGCACGGCATAGGGTCCAGCCTAGGTCCGTGTCTCCACGTACCTATGTACGTAGCCACGCCATAGATTTTCGCAGAAGTATAAACCACACTTAAAACTCATCCATAAATTTCGTGAATTTATTAGTGGGTTTTTGTTTATCTCTGTGATGCAACAGTAACTTTGACCTTATGACTATAAACAAATATCAGTGAGTAAAAGAAGGTTGTTGTCTCCAAATACAAGAGGGCAAAGGGGCCATATTTAGTGAAAACAAACAAATAGATTTCATCACAACATGAGAATATGTCAGACAAATCCATGACAGTATAACAAAAGATAACCGGAATAAACAACTGTTGCACACAAGCGGCGCAGACCAAACCTGCAGATAATAGTAGCCGTTGTTGCTTGTAGTGCATGTACGTAGATAAGAAAAAAAATCATATTATCTGTATATAACAGACTTTGTTGCATCAAGGATGCATATTTGGACAATACAGTTTTTCTTTGTGTAGTTGATTAACACTTCAATATGGGTTTCGTACTTGACACTTTTGACTCCCGAAATGTTACCTCTTGATTTTGTCATGTCACTGAAAAATCAATAAAAAAAAAAAAAAGAAATACAGGTTTCATCTTAAAAAGAGACTGTGAATCAATTAGGAAGAACTTTGCCTGTGCCTTGTCCAGAGATTTAACCGGTTAAGCTAGAGTTTATAGCAGAGCTGTTGCACTCGATAGCAACAGGTTGTAAGTGGCCCCTGAGTATATATTCACTCTGTTTTATGTCTCAATCTCAGAGTGGAAGAAGAACTTCCTCAAAATCAAAAAGCTGGTGTTGGTCGGAGGACCAGACGATGGAGTCATCACTCCCTGGCAGTCAAGGTGAGTCTTGTACATTCTATAAAAAGAAGTTTTTCTACTTGTGGTCTTTTGATCTGGTAATAATCTTTTTTATAGACAAAACAATTTTGCGGTAATCCTTGATATATTTGAGATCTTGTTGAAAAGAATGAGCACATTATAATTATTTTTCGGAGTCATTTTCGCAGTTTGATGGTGAACGTTGGGGTGCAATGAAATGTTTAGATTTTTCTACCATATACACTTGAGGCACACAGTACCATGGAACTGACCCTCTAGCTAAAATGCCTCTAAAACAACGGAGTTAATTCATTTAATTGAGTATTATTAATGCACTTCTGAACCCCTAAGAAAAAAACTTGTTGACATTACATTCTTTTCTCTGCTCCAGCTGAGGGATTATTTCTTCCAGTTTCCACTTTCAGTCATACCTAATGTGGCTTTTACAAAGTCTCCCCCTCCCCCGATGTAATATGACACTTTCTATGCTCAGTTCACACATAACTAGGCTCTGCTAGATTTGCTTTTATTTAACTGTGGCTTATCAGATGACTCTCATGTGATGCTCACACATTATTCTCCTTCTGTTTCTCTCATGATATTTAGTCAGTTCGGATTTTATGACGACAACGAGACTGTCGTTGAGATGCAGCACCAAGATGTGAGTGAAAATCACACAACAGACACACATATACAACACTGTTTATAGTATATTTCAATGCCCTTTTGTGATTGTTGCTAATACTTCTAAAACGCCAATAATAACCGTGCAGTGGTGAAACAAAGATTTATCAAAAAAGAACAGAACTTCTTACATATGTTTCATTGCAAACAAAGAACTTTGTCTTTTGTCCAAATGTACAAAATGTAGGCTTGTACCAAACATCAACAGACATCAACAGAGTCTTTCCTTCCTACATCAGAAATAATTTGCCGTGATTATCATTGTAGCCTGTTTTGCAAGATAAATGAAGCATACAAAATAAAGATTTCACCTTTTACTAATGTCCCAGTTAAAGATCTTTGTAGTGAGCAGGAACATTTCACATTTATGTCTGATGTTTGGAGGTTCCCATCCCAATGCAGCAAATCATCCTTCAGTTGTGTATTGCCTTGGGATAATATACCTAGTTTAAATATGTAAAAAGGGTGAAACTTTAAGGATAAGAAGAATAAAAAGAAGGTCAAGGCCTAAATCATTTATTTTTTCTGTTTCAGATGTATTTAAGAGATGTTTTCGGTCTGAAGACGCTGGCGGCTCGTGGAGATCTGATCATCTGTTCTGTTCCCGGCGTCCAACATGTGTATTGGCACTCGAATGAGACAGTGTTTCACACGTGCATGGAGAAGTGGCTGGTGTAGAACAAAACTCATTTACAGCACACACAGATGCACACACACACAGAGATACACATGCTGTTTCCAGTCTTTATGCTAAGCTAAGCTAACCAGCTGCTGACTGTAGGCTCATATTTATTGTATGGACATAAGAGTGGTATCAATCTTCTTCTAGAGAACTAAAACTCGAAAAGAAAGTGAATAAGCATATTTCCCAGAATGTTAAACTAGTCCTTTTAATTATCTGTTTTAAACCGTGTTGCTGCTGTTGAGTCCAGCACATCTTTGTCTTCTGAAGGTACTTTCTCAGAAAATTAGCACAAGGCACAAACTGTCAGAAGCAACAAAAGAGAAGGCTCCCATAAACTTGCTAAAGGTAACTAACTAGCTATTATGTTATTACAGTATAAAACGGTAAAGCAAATCAGACATTAAAGGAGCACTCTAGCACTTTATTATTGCATTTCAGTAAAGTATAGGGACTTGTAATGGCGTTTTCCATTACATGGTACCTGCTTGACTCTACTCGGCTCGAATCGACACAGCCGCGGGTCCCCGTCCTCCATTTTCCATTGCAGATTTAGCCTGAGGCGAGCGTGGCTGGTCGTCATAGCAACGCCGCAGAAAACTGCCATGACCTAACGTGAGCCATAAGAGAGAAACTAAAAAGAGAGGTCAAAAATCAATGTAGCAGAGGTTAAGAGATATTTTATGGTTTTCACAGCCTGACTGGTCCCTCACAACTGAAATAACTTGCGTAGAAAATTGGTGGAGTGCGCCTTTTTATTTGTATGAAAGCGAGCCCGCATACATACAGTATATATATCCATGTGTGTGTCTGTGTGTGTTTTTGGTCACACATACCTCAAAACCCCACACAACACAACAGTGCCTGAGCAACGTTCTCTCATCTTGTCTACATGTAGAAACTCGATGCCGTGCTCATCTTATGATCCAGTAATTTATATCTTTTTATTCTTTTATTTTTAACCCGAAGGGGGGGGGGGCATGTTTTCCTTTGTTTTTTTAGTGTCTACATCTGATCGTGAATATCATGATTGTCATTATCATGCAGTGCTTTGGAGCTTTAGTAGATTAAGCCTTAAAGTTTCCCCTCATGCCTCAGTGTTTCATGTCCCATACGAAGTGCTACGACACACTGCCTCTTCTGTAGTGATGGTGCTAAAAATAATGATATGGAGGGGTGGATGTAGAGTGGCTGGAGAGTGGCAGTGCTATTTTAGTGTTTACTTGTCCACCTGACTATTGTACGTGGCGCTCTTTACCTCTCATCGCATTTAGATATCTCAGGCCTTTGAGCTTTATTATTGTCTGTTTGTTGGAAAAGGGATTGTTGTCTCTTAACTGTTATATTGCATTTTATTGGATGTTTATGTACTTTATAGATGTTTCTTTAAAGAAGATAAGCAATGGAAATGTCTTTTGTGTGATAAACAAGAAGTGAATTTTAATGGGTAAATACATATGCTTTGCACAATGTTTAACCAGATAAAGAAAAGGAAAATGGTGAAGATGGGATGATTTTAACTGTTTTAAAGTTGTTAGATTTGCAGTATTTTAATATTGTTGCATCCTTTTGTTTAATGTATGCTAGTTGTACAAGTTAACTTAACTACATAAACTATGGATTTAAGGGAATGTCCTCTTTTTGTTCAGTTTTCTTGCTTTAAAAACAGTCAATGTGGTTATGGTCATTTTTTTTAAACTTTCAGAAATAACTATTTTGACTACAATCCTACAATTTCTACAGTTTTTGGTCTGCGAGTGAAAATGTCTCAAATGTTAATTCCTCAATAAAAGACCGTTTTGAACACCTTTTTTGTCTTAAGTTATTACAATAGTATAATAGATAGTCTTTGTCTATTCAGCAAACACCCTGCCATCTTAAAAAATAAAGTTGGACTTAACTGACTCTTTATTCTTCTTATTTCAACGTATATGTTTCTGCTATACTTGGATTGTTTATATTTGGTTTTGCTATTTTACTATTTAAAATTTACAGTTAGTTTTTGACAACTTTATTTTCCAACTGGTCGGTATATACTGTATCTTTGCTGCAATTCTTTAACTTCATTTAAGAGATACTTATCAAAAGTCAGAAATGTCAATTATTTTATGTTTATAATGCACAATTATTGTCTTACAATATCATTATAGTTATTCAATTCAAATTCATTTAATATTGGAAACTTAAATATCAATATTGGGCTTTCATTTTTGCCATAGTTATTACATTTAAGCCGGATACCTACTTGAAAAAATGATTGTTTTGATTGTTGGGAGAATGAAAACATGAAACATAAATCTTATAGTCTATCTTATATATCGATCAATACATTATTATAATTTTACAGTGCTATGACAGAATAAGGATACAAAATAATGTTAAGAACATTAAAAAAACAAAACAAGCTAAAGCAACAGAAAAAAACAGAACTTATTTTCCATCTTCTTTAGCATATTTATTCATCCAAACTACACACTTTTAGCGTCAGACCATTCTAAAAGAAAAGACTACAATTCCCTTCAAGTTTTGCGCACCGGAAGGAACCCACCAGCTCACCGGATATCTGCACGCGGCGCCTCGAAAAGGCCCTTTTCCGTCTCAGAGAAGTGTGGTACAGAACGGCAGACACAAGTGAGTGAAAAATTCACCTTTTGCCCGCTTCATATGTCTTCAAAAAGATTATTATTGGATAATTAGTAGCGGTACTGACTCCCGTTGTCCGAGAAATAAGAAATAAGCATCTCCGTTTTCCGTAATGTTGTTTTATTTGTACTAAGAATTTCCATACGAGCACAACGGCGCTTAGTGTTAGCTTGTGGCTAGCTTTTTAGCACATGTGGATGCGGCATGTGAATCAGCTACCTCAATACATCTCAGTAGTTTATTTCACTAAATGTTGCGATAGCATACTTAGTATTGGCACGTTCTTAAAGTAGAAATTACCACCTTTGTTCAAGCGTTTGCTAGCTTGTCAGGCTTACTGGCCGTTTGCTAACGTTACGTTAACTTTGGAGGAGCAGGCTTCAACTCGGGCCCTGCTGTGAAAATGTGGCCCTGTTTTCGCCGATGTTCTGACCTTACATTGAATTATAATGTTCTGTTCAAGTGTTATATGCTAAAGAGATATATTTAGGTATCCGTATCATAGTGTGTAGCTACGTAACATCGGGCAAGTTACCATGAAAACGGGTAGAGCTTTGCAATGTAGCTAAGATATCTATCTAAATTGAGGTTACGTTCAAATATATTCAGAATTGATTAAATGTGACAATGACGGATCCAGTATTTCGTAATGTGATCAATATCAACCAGACCACTAACTATGTCTGCCTCATTTGTTAACCTAAGACAACCTGATGTGACGTGAAAGTTATTTCCCAGCCCCCTTTTTTTTTTTTTTATATATATATAAATCTGTTAAAATATAAATGTATCTTTTCAGAAATGATGGGGTGCACACAATGCAGTGTAATGCGATTTTTTTTTTTTTCTCCTTGGCTTGAAGTGACCACCGGTTTGTTTTTTCATCCTCAGTGACTGAGTGGGAGACTGCCCCAGCTGTGGCCGAGTCCCCGGAGATCAAACTCTTCGGGAAGTGGAGCACTGATGATGTCCAGATCAATGACATCTCCCTGCAGGTACCCAGCAAGAGGGAGTTGCTGCTTATGTCTATTGATTGAAACAAATCTTAGTTTCTAAGTTTTTGTTTTCCACCCTTTTAAATATTGCTTCAGTTTTTTTTTACTTTAACTTTATTTGCTGAAATAATTGTTTGTATTTGATGTGTTAATCGAGGCTAGAGTCACGCCTAGACACTGCCCTGTTGTCCTGGTGTGCTAGAGTGCTCGTAGAGGAAATGTCTTTGCTTATTCATTGGCTGTAGTCTGTTGTGGCCCAGTCAATCACCAACTCAGACACACCTAATCTTCATACATACTGTACCTCAACAATGCTGGGTTAAAATCTGTATAAACCATGATGTTTAAAACGCACTATGTACACTGCAGGATTACATTGCTGTGAAAGAGAAGTACGCCAAGTACCTGCCACACTCTGGAGGACGTTATGCCGCCAAACGTTTCCGTAAGGCCCAGTGCCCCATCGTGGAGCGTCTGACCAACTCCATGATGATGCACGGCCGCAACAACGGCAAGAAGCTGATGACCGTGCGCATTGTCAAGCACGCCTTCGAGATCATCCACCTGCTGACAGGAGAGGTATGCGCCACTAACTTTTACAATTCTCACTTGTTTAGTGTGTGTGTAGCATGATTAAAGCGTGAACTATGCTTCTGCGTAAAATTTACGCCGTGGCTACGTCGGTGGAGACACGGCCTGACGTGCACCTCTTGAAAAATGTAACTACACGTTGCGGTGACGAACGCTGCTCAGCCCTGGCTTGGTAGTTTAATTTCCCCCTACACCTGGTTCTCCTTCTCTATAAACATGAAATCAAGGAGAGGGTTAACTTTTCCTGCTATAGACTTCTCGCTGTGGTCAGAAAGCACAGGGGAGACACTTTGTTTCTCTCACTATGACTCTAGAGTCAGTACTCTTTTTATTTTTTTGGAGCAGATTACATTAATTGATTTTCATCTAGTTTTAAGTCTAGTTTAAAAAACTGACTACAGTTGCTAAACTGTTAATGATACCTTTTTTATAATCTGTGTATTATTGAAATAGTCAAATTCCCAGATTTGTAAATTAAACAAAACTTAAAAATTGTAGTGCATATTGCAGAAGTTACTGTCAACAGATGTCAATGAAGTGAAACCTGAAATACAGTAGAGACCAGAGCATAACTTAAAATGATTACTGTTGGCATACCACAACATTGAGCAGATTACCTTCACTTCATGCCAGGTTTCTGTTGGTATCCAGTGTCCTGGATATCTTCCTTGCTGTTATGTTGCAACATGTTGTTCATTAATTGAAATTTCTTAAATGTTGTCCCCAGAATCCCCTCCAGGTCTTGGTGAACGCAATCATCAACAGTGGACCCCGTGAGGACTCCACCCGTATCGGCCGTGCTGGTACCGTCAGGAGGCAGGCTGTGGATGTGTCACCCCTCCGCAGAGTCAACCAGGTCACCACTCATTTACATTAAATACATGTTTTTCTTAAAGGTTGGGGCTAATCTTTGATTTAATGTGGCATTACAACAAAATCCTTGTACCTCAGACCAGGCAAAATGAGGTGTTGTGCTTTCACATATCTGGTAAATTAGTTAATTGTGCCCAAATATTGCTTTTATTCGCAATTACTGTAATAGTTTAAATGCTGTGCACTAAGCGAGGCTAGAGTCACGCCTGGATACTTCCCGTTGCCCTGGTGTGCTAGAGTGCTCGCAGAGGAAATATCTTTGCTTATTCATTGGCTGTAGTCTGCTGTGGCCCAGTCAATCACCAACTCAGATACATTACACTACCAGCCAGTGTTTATTCCAAAGTTAATTTGTCAGTCCCTAATCTGCTGCTCTCTTGTCTTGTAGGCCATCTGGCTGCTGTGCACAGGAGCAAGAGAAGCTGCTTTCAGGAACATCAAGACCATCGCTGAGTGCCTGGCTGATGAGCTGATCAATGCAGCTAAGGTAAATGTATCCACTTATAACAGGATTCTGATAAACACTACAATATAATTCCTATTATTGCATCCTTCTGATGGTGAGAAACACAATGCAGTTAGTAATTCTGGTCCTGTTTATATTGATTTATATTAAATAGCCAATTTCTCCTAATTTCAGGGTTCATCTAACTCTTACGCCATCAAGAAGAAGGACGAGTTGGAGAGAGTTGCAAAGTCCAACCGTTAAACAACAAACTTTCTAACAAATAAATGTCAAAATTTCTTCTGATGGTGCGAGTCATTTCTTTTTAATGCACTTCTACACATGTTACAACGGTGAACCGACAGATTACACAAGCCAACTACTGTCTTCACTAAACTTACTACAAATTCACATAAGAAGGCTAAAACAATCAGTTTTTAAAACTCTGCATTTCTATACTGAGCAGCTACACGTCCTGTAATTGTGTCAGTAATTATACTTTCAGAGGATTTGGGTACAATGTTTAAATCTGCAGGTCTTAGTGTCTTAAATTTTCTGTTGCTTGCAGTTATGTTAAGAAAGTGTCAATTTTAAACATTTCTATTTTAGCCATTTTAACATTAAAAACTTCCAACATTGATTTCACATTTCTGTCTTAGCAAGTTAAGTACACTAGCATTTAGTGGTTTTATAATTCAGTTTGCAGGTGCTGTGTCAATGTTTCCCCCTCGAAATAGACAGGAATTTTAATCTGTGGAAAAAGTGACTAATCCCCTTCACCCCACAATGAACGTGCGCAGGTAAATGCTGCGTACGTACTGATAGCTAGTGTTTTCAGAAATATGTGTGCTTTTGGTTTATGAGGAGGCAAAGCGAAGACAGGGATGCTCCCAGTTTGGAGGCCTCGCTGCAGGCTGTAGGCAGGAGGGTGTAGTCTTGTAGCTTCTGGAAGGCCTGCAGATGGGAGCAAGGGAACAATTTACTAATCTCAGACAGTACTGGTTAATAAAAGATGGAAAAAGACTTAAGTGACTTAATGTGGACTGCATTTTCTCTGACATCTAAAATGTATATCAGTCAAAGTAATTTCAATGTAGAGAATTTTATCATCTCACCTCCAGGTTTGGGCCTTCCTTTACACAAATTTGTGTAATACTGCATTTGCAGTGATGGAATGTGACTATTTACTATTTTCTTTTCATGCTACTTTATATTTCTATTCCATTTGAGGGAAATACTGTACTTTTTACTGCACTATAGTTATTTGACGTAAGTTAATTTACAGAGTTTTACATACAAAACATAACTTAAAATATGCTTTCTTCTAAAAAAATACTAACATATACAAGTTGAGCTGAAATTATTGATTGACAGAAAATTAACGACCATTTTGACATTTGTAGTTTGAAGTTTTCTCGAATATATAGTACAACAGTCACAGAGGTCATTTTTTCCTAATTATACATTTTAAATGCAAGACTAACTTGTAATGGGAGTGTATTATTTTTACCCAAGATAAGGATCTGATTACTTCGTCCACCACTGTGTGTTTGCTATACAGCAATGCACAGATATGTGTAGGCATATAAACTTTATGCAACTTTCCCAGCAGAAATCATTAAAGATTAATATCTTAAAAAGGGTCAGTTAGGGTTAGTTGATTGTTAGTGCTCTGTAGAACGGAACTAGAAAATGCTGAAAAGCTAAAGCTAAACTGGATTGCTGGCATAATTGTGTAAGAAGAAGGTGAAGTAGTGAGAATAGTTGGAAAAGGGGGAATGGTTTTAATTAGTACAAATTTCATTGAAATGTTGAATAATACCAATAATGTATTAAACAAAAGTGGAAAGTTTTTTTTAAGAACAGTCATAGTATAGGTATGTCAAAAGTGATAAAAAGTCATAGTATGTCCCAAAAAGTCACAGTATAGCATTTCGAAAAAAGCCATTAAAGTGGTGATTAGATAGATAGATAGATAGATTTTTGGAGACCTTGACTGGAGTCCTACATGGGGCTCCAGTGGGGGACTTCAACGCGCACGTGGGCAATGATGGAGACACATGGAGAGGTGTGATTGGGAGGAACGGCCTCCCTGATCTAAACCAGAGTGGTTGTTTGTTGTTGGACTTCTGTGCTAGTCATGGATTGTCTATAACAAACACCATGTTCGAACATAGGGATGCTCATAAGTGTACGTGGTACCAGAGCACCCTAGGCCAAAGGTCAATGATCGATTTTATAATCGTTTCATCTGATCTGAGGCCGTATGTTTTGGACACTCGGGTGAAGAGAGGGGCGGAGCTGTCAACCGATCACCATCTGGTGGTGAGTTGGGTCAGGGGGTGGGGGAAGACTCTCGGGTAGTGCGGGTAAATTGGGAACGTCTGGAGGACGCCCCTGTCCGACAGACTTTCAACTCACACCTCCGGCGGAGCTTTTCGTGCATCCCTGTGGAGGCTGGGGGCATTGAACCCGAGTGGACAATGTTCAAAGTTTCCCTTGCTGAAGCTGCGGCGAGGAGCTGTGGTCTTAGGTGCCTTAAGGGGCGGTAACCCACGAACACCGTGGTGGACACCGGTGGTCAGGGAAGCCGTCCGACTGAAGAAGGAGTCTTTCCGGGATAGGTTATCCCATAGGACTCCGGAGGCGGTTGCAGGGTACCAAAGGGCTGCAGCCTCTGCCGTGAAAGAGGCAAAGCAGCGGGTGTGGGAGAAGTTTGGAGAAGACATGGAGAAGCACTTTCAGTCGGCACCAAGGTGCTTCTGGAAAACTTTTCGCCACCTCAGGAGGGGGAAGCGGGGAACCATCCAAACTGTGTACAGTAAGGATGGGACACCGTTGACCTCAACTGAGGAGGTAATAGGGCGGTGGAAGGAGCACTTTGAGGAACTCCTGAATCCGACTAATACGCCCTCTATGTTAGAGGCAGAGCTGGAGGATGATGGGGGATCATTGTCAATTTCCCAGGTGGAAGTCACTGATGTAGTTAAACAACTCCACAGTGGCAAGGCCCCTGGGATTGACGAGATCCGTCCAGAAATGCTCAAGGCTCTGGGTGTGGAGGGGCTGTCCTGGTTGACACGCCTCTTCAACATTGCATGGTGCCAAAAGGAGTGGCAGACCGGGGTGGTGGTCCCCCTTTTTAAAAAGGGGGACCAGAGGGTGTGTGCCAATTACAGGGGTATCACACTTCTCAGCCTCCCTGGTAAAGTCTACTCCAAGCTGCTGGAAAGGAGGGTTCGGCCGATAGTCGAACCTCGGGTTGAAGAGGAACAATGCAGATTCCGTCCTGGTCGTGGAACAACGGACCAGCTCTTCACTCTCGCAAGGATCCTGGAGGGAGCCTGGGAGTATGCCCAACCGGTCTAAATGGGTTTTGTGGATCTGGAAAAGGCGTATGACCGGGTCCCCCGGGAGATATTGTGGGAGGTGCTGCGGGAGTATGGGGTGAGGGGGTCTCTTCTCAGGGCCATCCAATCTCTGTACAACCAAAGCGAGAGCTGTGTCCGGGTTCTCGGTAGTAAGTCGGACTCGTTTCAGGTGAGGGTTGGCCTCCGCCAGGGCTGCGCTTTGTCACCAATCCTGTTTGTAGCATTTACGGACAGGATATCGAGGCGTAGTCAGGGTGGGGAGGGGTTGCGGTTTGGTGGGCTGGGGATCTCATCGCTGCTCTTTGCAGATGATGTGGTCCTGATGGCATCATCGGCCTGCGACCTTCAGCACTCACTAGATCGGTTCGCAGCCGAGAGTGAAGCAGTTGGGATGAGGATCAGCACCTCTAAATCTGAGGCCATGGTTCTCAGCAGGAAACCGATGGAGTGCCTACTCCAGGTAGGGAATGAGTCCTTACCCCAAGTGAAGGAGTTCAAGTACCTTGGGGTTTTGTTCGCGAGTGAGGGGACAATGGAGTGGGAGATTGGTCGGAGAATCGGTGTAGCGGGTGCGGTATTGCATTCAATCTATCGCACCGTTGTGACGAAAAGAGAGCTGAGCCAGAAGGCAAAGCTCTCGATCTACCGGTCAGTTTTCGTTCCTACCCTCACCTATGGTCATGAAGGCTGGGTCATGACCGAAAGAACGAGATCCAGGGTACAAGCGGCTGAAATGGGTTTCCTCAGGAGGGTGGCTGGCGTCTCCCTTAGAGATAGGGTGAGAAGCTCAGTCATCCGTGAGGAGCTCGGAGTAGAGCCGCTGCTCCTTTGCGTCGAAAGGAGCCAGTTGAGGTGGTTCGGGCATCTGGTAAGGATGCCCCTGGGCGCCTCCCTAGGGAGGTGTTCCAGGCACGTCCAGCTGGGAGGAGGCCTCGGGAAGACCCAGGACTAGATGGAGGGATTATATCTCCAACCTGGCCTGGGAACGCGGGATCCCCAGTCGGAGCTGGTTAATATTGCTCGGGAAAGGGAAGTTTGGGGTCCCCTGCTGGAGCTGCTCCCCCCGCGACCCGATACCGGATAAGCGGACGAAGATGGATGGATGGATATTGTGCTATATCTATATAACTATTAAAAAAAAAAAAAAAAAAAAAACTGAACTGAAGCATAAAGTATATACACAAGTATAAGAGACTACAGCAAATGCAAGTTTAGTTTAGTAGGTTTAGACTCTCCATGGATAATAAAAGGGGTAATCCACTGATTCTACATATAAAGATCAGTTTACTTGATGTGGTTAGCACTACTTAACCTGTGAAAACAGTTCCTGATTATGTTTTCAGTATTATCTTGGATTGGATTTGAGCCTTCAAATCTTTTTAAGTCTATTTGGAGGTTGACAGATGTGGGTGTTTACCCAGCAGTAAAAATATGTTGAGTAGCATTGTGGAACTGTAGGATCCAGTGTTTTTGGGAGCTTAACCTAAACTAGGGACTTAAAGTCAGGAAACCGATTTAAAAAAAAAAAAGAAAAAAAAACTGCAAAAGGTCAACATATCCTGCGATACTCCCAGCATTAGGGTAGTGCAATATTAAATTGCCAAAGACAAAATAAAATGCTGCTGCCATGATCCTTTAATTGAACAAAGATGAGAATAAAAAATAAAATAAAAATCTAAATCCTCAGCTGTACTCACAGAGACGCTGTCAGGACATTCCTCTGCAGGCCGGTGGAGCAGGAAGTCCAGTTTAGACGGACCTTTGATGTAGATGCAGTTTGCTGCCGATTCCTCTGGAACAGTAAGCACTTCATAGTGGTGATCAGTCAGCTGTTCCATCATCTGGAGACAAACACACACTTAATATTACTGTGCACCACCCTGACTGCTCCACACATACACGTATTGCAGACCACGCATTACACACAGACTCAAAGGCAACATTAGTGCTATTATTAATATGACCTCAGCAGTTCACGTTAGGACAGAGAGAAGGGAAACCGTATGATAGACAATAATGTTGATATTGACTGGAAAGAGATGCTAGGGCCTGGCTAATAAATGATTTGGATATTCATGACAATATCTTAAATTTAACTGCATATATTTTTGAATATAAAAAGTATACAAATATATTTATCATTAAAATCACCCTCAAATCTTCATCCAGAATTCAAAAACACATTCTGGGATTTTGCTTGGGATTGTCCTTCATTTTTTTCCATCACTTATGAGGCTTTTGTACATTTTAAAGTAACATATTAGCTGCAGTGTTGGTGAATTTGCATAAAGGCTGAACACCTAGTTTCACATTTTGGGAAAGTGAGAAAGCGAGTAAGTGTACTTCCAAAAAATGTCAAACTATTCCTTTAAAAATAATGCATATTATTTTGTATTTATTAACACCGCATGCACACACATACACTTACCCGGAGTGTCTTCTTGGCTCCATCGCTGTTGCTGATGATGATTGTGTCTGGACCTCCCATGGAACAGATGTTTCTCAAGCGGGCTCCACCACAGACGGGGACGGTGGAAACAGCAAAGTCCTGAACCGATGGAGGTTAAAAGGTTTAACTCATTTTAGCTCATCTCTGACCAAAGCTGGTGAATATTTGTTTCTTTAACTGCATTAAAAAAGGAAAACATTTCTTTGGGATGCTAGTCTGTAAAACATGCAGTGTAACAGCCTGCTGCCTGACCAATCTGAAACAGTTTTACAGACAAGTATTTTAAAATTTCAAGTTTTTTTGTCCCATGGTCTAAAAACTGTTGCTGAGCCTTTTCCATCTTGTCAAGAATAACATTCGATGGAAACAAACAAAAACAAAACCCGTTTAAATAGTAGGGATGTTGTGACATGAAAATTGTCTTTTTTTAATGTACTGTGGCTGCTGTAGAATAATACCAGACAGCCTAAAAAAAAACAGAGGTGAAATCCTAATTAAAATAATGTTTTGGTGTCATAAATTACCTCAATGAAAATTATACGTCTGTGTCCAACATCAGTATTGTCAAATAAATAGCTATAATTACAGGACAGTCTACAGCCACGCCAGGAGCTCTGTGAAGCTGTATCTAGGCACAGTGGTGCTTTGAGTTAAATGCTAATGTCAGCGAGCTGACAATGACAATGCTAACATGTGGAGGTTTAGCACATATAATGTTTCACATTCACCAACTTAGTTTAGTTTCTTAGCATGCTTAACTGGCACTAAACACAAATTACAGCAGAGGCTGATGGTATTGTTATTTTGGAAGGTATTTAGCCATAAACCAAAGTGTTGGACAAATTAAAAATGTCACCTGATGAAATTTCAGAGAATCACCAAAGTGATTACAATTCATCTTGAAGGGGGACATGAATGTGTACTAAATATCATAGCATTCCATCCAATAGACATTTCACTGAAAACCACAAACTTCAACCTCATACTGGCACTAGAGGAAAAGTCAGAGGATCACCAAAGTCAGCAGGATTCATCCTCTGGGCGCCATGAATATCTGTACCAAATCTCATGGCAATCCATCAAATAGTTGAGATATTTCAGTCTGGACCAAAGTGGTGGACTAACCAACCAACACTGTCTTCCGTGGCTAAAAATACAAAGATTTGATTCAAGCTGAGGCTGCACTATAACTGCCACTTAGTGTTATTATTACAATGATAAATATGTGGCTATAAACATGTAAAAATCACATGTAAAATATTGAATTTTATGAATGACAATTGTATAGCATGCAAAATGCTAGGGTTACCAATTTTGAAACACAATATAGTGGATGTAAATTGTTGTCCTCTTTCATCCCTCGTTCTGACCACATGAGCCCTCCCACCTACACTAATTCATACCAGACTCACGCAACACACACACACGCACATTTAACACAAGTAGATGCAAAGTGTGTGTGCGTTTTATGGAGTAGCAAAGTGTGTAAAATGCACTTAAGAGAAGTGGAGGAATCAATACTTATAGGTAGGTTGTGTCGAGCTGGAGGGCCCCACTGTGTGGCCTCCATTATTTGGCCAATAGAACAACCTCATTCATCACTGTTAACAGACAATAATTCCCCAAATGCAACACAGCAAATGGCCACCTGCTCACTTTGGCAGCTGGGTTTATTTTCTGACAAGCATCTTGGCACTAAGAAGAGCCAGAAGTTCATACCATAACCAATACATGCAACATGCAACAACGACTGGCAGTATTTTTTAGGTATATCATCCCATTTTAACAACCTTTATTACTTACAGACTCATGCATTCATGACAAAAGACCCCAAGCAAAAAACTATTAAAAAGTAATCTGTCTGCTTCATGTAGAGATTCCATCACGGTTACATCTTATCTCCATGCCTCTTACCCTGAAAGTGTCTGCCAGCACTTCAGCCCCTCTGTGATTGGTGTGGGAGGAGATGCCGACAAAGAACTCCCTCCCTGTGAAGAGGATGTCACTGCCCTCCAGCGTGGCCCCTCCAGAGTCCCCCTCCTCAGCCCCCATCTCCACCACAGTCAGGTTCAGCTCTGACACCACCCTCCTCACTGCCTCCACCTGGAAAGATGAGGAGCAAAGAGAAGCAAGTAACATGAGCAACACATTCATGCTCAACTTCATTCAGTATGAGAAGTTGACAGTGTATGCATTACGCATTACAGTTTGTACTATCTATCTATCTCCCACAAACAAAACTTCACATTACTGCCTAACAAGTTCCAAAGCACAAACAATGATTTTTGATATTGGTGCACTCAAGGAACCTCTGTAATGCTTTTTTTTTTTTTAAATAATGGTTCTATTTCCTCCAAAGAACTATGCAATTTGGTACGTTATAATTTTAGAGAAAATGAGTAGGTACGTACACAAAAATATGAACAATAAACTTTCCAGTAACTAATGAACAATGGGTGGGGGGTAATTGAGCTGTTCTATTAATGAAATTCCTATTTCGTCTACAATTACACAGTTCTTTCCACTTGAACTTTCATTACAGACCTGTAAAATAAATCATAACCAATTATTAATTTGCTACCGCTTTTCCCCCTATAATTAGTAACAAATTTCATCATGCTTTGCAGGAATTTTTAGGGTAATGATTATGAAATTGCAGACCCCAAAAATAAAGTTTTAAGGAACCTCTGACATCCAAGACAACTTGATTGGCAAAAAACATATTGCTTTGCAAAATCCAACATAAAGGACAAACAACAAAAGAAAACATGGACGGCATGATAAGGGGAATTTGAGTTTGGTCGTCTCTTGTATTAAAAAGGTTGTTTTCAGCAGTCTACTCTCAATTCTCAGATGTTGAGTTTCCAAAATGAAACATATGCATAAACGACTATCAACAAAAATCTTTTGGACCATGAGACATAGATGAAACTTAAAAAACAAAAGGCAACTAAATTCCATCTAAACAAGTGAAGTATCTGCTGCAAGTTCATTCTCAAACCATACTGATGAGAACTGAAACTAATGGCTACTACTTGCTGCCCTTTATCACACAAAGCAAGATTAAGTGCATCATCAGAGGATAGGGTGCAGAAATCGCTAAACTAAGACCAGTTTCTTCTCCACTGTGTTACCTCACTGCGTCTCTGCTGTTTGAAGGGCCTGGTGATGAGCGCTGTGTCTCCCTGGATGACTGCCACATCCTCTATCCTCCAGCTCTCTGGCAGCTCGGGGTCAGGGGGGATCTCGATCAGCTGCAGGCCCACCTTCTGCCTTAGGGCTCCTGTCAGGCAACCAAACTGACGCTGAGCTTTGGCCAGGTCCACAGAGGTCTCCCCGTTCTTACCACCATCTCCCACTGCTTTCCCAAAGGTCTCTGGGATGCCCCGCACCACGGCGTGGGTAAAGCGGCCATACGGGCACATGTTTGCCATGATTTCAATAAACTAATAACTGCCTGTCTATAGAAGAGTGGTAGCAAGTATTGGTGTTCTGCAAAGAAGCCAGAAGACAGGCAACAAGCAAGAGGTAATACAAAAATGTGTGATAGCTACTTTTCCACAGTCTAGTCTTGACAAAAAAAAAGAAATAAATAAAAAAACACCTAAATTGAGCTAATGTGATGGATCAGAAAGTCCAGGAAGGAACATGGAGAGCATCTTCATCCCTGTCTCTTTGCTGCTTCTTTCATTTCAGTTCTCCACTGGCCCCTCCTGCATCTGCAGATGCCAGGAAATGGAAGTAGAGGATGCCGGCCTAAGACAGAGGGACATGCACACATTAACAAGGCCAGATACAATGGGACAAATGTTTGTATCCCATCTTCTGTGGGATACAAACCATGAAAGGGGTAAATATCTAAGACATTATTCTGGAGATTAAAATGAAGTGTGTAGCTAAATAATTGCGCTTGTGTGAATTGGTGATTGCTAGTTTGTAAGAGGACACATTATCACTCATAACGCCTTCAAGAACAGCTGAAATAACCGACACAGCTGACAATAGACTAAGGAGTATTGTCCAAGGTTAGATTACAAGGAAACATTATTCATTATTTCTGCAATATGGTGCAAAGCCTTTCCATGTTTGGGTAGAGGGTTAGATTTGGGACAATTGCCCTTTCATCATCTACCCTGTAACTTGCAGCAGTCGCCCACTGTGAGGCTGCAGAAAGGGACTTCCACACAGGATGTTTCCTAAATAACTTATGCAACAAGTGCTGGGCTTTGATATTCATTTCATTTAGTTATAAAGGCAGCACATAAAAGCTTGTAAAAAAAATAATAATAATACTAGCTTGCAAGTTTAGGCTTCCCTATCAACTCACAGTTAACAGTGCTTAAATTAACTATTGTTTGTGTCTGTGATACCTACTAAAGAGATCAATGATAGGCTACATTTTGGAAAAACAGTATTTTTCCTGATATAATCTGCAATATTTACACTGTCGAAACGGGAAAGAGTAATAAAAACTAATCTTTCTGACTGCGCAGTCTGGGTTATTCATCTGCATTAACAAATATAAACCACAGCCCAGAACCAAACATCTTCAGTGTTGGGCTGCAGAGTGCACCGCCCAGCAGTTCTTCTTCCCAAATACTTTTGATGATGTTCCACATCTTTCTAACAAGGAAACTATCACCAACACTCCCAGAAGTGGCACAAATAGTAAATACAGATGTAGACTTACGTTATCGCCAAACGTTACGTGTTTTAAGTGTCGCCGCTTCCACGCTTGGTGCGTTTGCCCTCGCTTGTTTTAATGTCCAAACCGAACCCGTTCCCGTTATTTTGCCGTTGGCTCTACTCTGCCGAACAACTACATCTTAAATCAAGATGACGACTGTGAATATGTTCATATCCGGTTACTTATTTAAAAATAAGACGGCGACGGGAACCCGTAATTTGAGCCATGTTGTGTCATCTAATCTTACATAGGGTTAAGAAAATTATACTACATATCACTTTCTTAAATTGAATACGTAATGTAATAAAACTCAAACACAATGGTGGGCAAGCTAAAAAGGTTTACTTATATATAGGCTTTAAAAGGTTAACATGTGGGGACTGTTATGCTCTTATTTTGTAAAAGCCAAATCGCATTAGTTCCAGTCTTATATGGTACACAGCTCGGCCTCTCTCCCTCCCTTTCATCCCAGCACCTCCCCCCCATCCCACGTCCTGCCCGGATTCAATCAACCTTGATTTGAGTCACCACAGCTGCTGTATTGTATTGGCTGTCAATAATGTTGAATGTTGCTACACATTACAGTAATCAATAACGTCGAGTACAAAATCGATAAACCGTTTTAGCAGTTAGGTTAGGGTTAGCTTATAGCTTTAAGGGAGACTGTAACTTATTAGTGTTGATAACATAATCACACATCCTGAAACATGAAATTAGAGTAATTTTAATTAATTTAACTTTTTAATTAAAGTAATTTCAAAATAAATTAAACATTAGCTAGCTACATAATTGACAAATGTAAGCATAAATTAAGCATCTGATGAAATCCTTACTTTTGCCACATAGCCTATAGCCTACTCTCTGACACCCTTTAATTCCTGGTATTGAGACACTAAATGAATGACAGATTGGAGTATTTCTATGAGATTTTCAAGGATTAAGGACTCACATTTAATATTCTCCCCTTAATCCTGACAAATAGTGTAAGGTCAGAGACTGTATCAGCAGCCCTGTCTATAGGCTACTGGTTTCTGCCTTTGAAATATATTGTCTTTCTCAACTCCTGTTCACACCTATATTACTGAGCCATCATTGTTGTCTGTTTTTTGTCTGTGTGACAAAAAATATCAGGCTTTTCCTGAAATCTGGGTCAAATGATGTTGGACACTGTTGAGATTGTTAGGTAAACATGTCAACCTCATTCGACACTAAAGAAAACGATTTGTATACTTTGAAACAGCAGTCTTGGGAATCATGTTAACCAGTAATCAAACTTGTGTTTGCTGAAACTTGGCAATTGATATTGGAGGTTTGTACAACATGTAAACATAGTCTACATAAACACGTTTTGGACTCATAAAGCTGCACAATGTTCCCTTCTACTGACTAGATTAAGTTACTGCAGCCAAGGGTTGTTTGTCAGCGACAGAGTCAGAGATACAGAGGCAACTCAGTGACTACGAAGAAAGAAAGACAAATTATCTGTGTATTTCTGTACACAGAGGAGGAAAAAGAGACAGGAAATGTGAGGTTGATGTACTAGTGGCTGAATGTGGGGGGAGGGGGGGTTAAAGGGCACAGACAGGATTAAAGAACGTAATCTGTTCACTGAGATCCTTCAGCCAGCACACAAAACATCCCAGTCAAATAAAGTATCAGCAGGTTTTCCACACTGTCTGTCTTCCTCTCACCTACAGAGCACCCCATCTACTCTATACAGCTGGCACAACTAGACTTAATTTTCTTAGAATTAAGTCACACACCTAACAAAAGTGTGTGCTGATATTTTGCCGTTTTTTTCCCCCTGTGCTTTTACTCCACTGTCAGTTTAAGTTTTTGTATTGTTTCACTCACGTTTGGGACCTTGCAACTACAGTTGTACATTTTTTATTTTACAACACTTACTTTTTTATCAAACATTTTCAGTACAAATTGTTTAAGAAATGCATATAATATGAACTACAAACAGGCAGTTATTCTTAGCTCATGCAAAGCTAAAATATGAAGATAAAATACTGCTTGAGAAAGGGAAGTCACCAGCACATAGGAGCATAAAAGGAGAGATGTGCAAACTAAACTTTTTTTTTTGTCTTTTTGACTGTGTGTTGTGTAATTATTTATCTGGTAAACAGCTTACTCAGTCTGAGCGCTCTTAGCTCACTCCATCACAAGACTGCTGTCAGCAGACCATCCTGCATGCTGCCCTCATGTCTCCCATTACGCCCTAAAGGATAATTCAGTTAAACTGCCTCACTCTCCAACTCACTGACTCTCTGTTTCTGACATGCTGACTTTCTCTCTCTGTTTCTTTCTCTTTCTAAAATGCTGACCCCTTTCTCCACTGTGCTTACTTTAGTGGTCTTTCTTTTCGGACTTCTTAGCACCTTTCTTGCTGTTTTCTCACGCATATACACACAACATAAACACATAGGTCTTATTTTGCAGTAGTTGGTTTTATGATTCAAATCTTTTTTTTATTTTAAGTCTATGTATGTCTGTAAATCACTGAAAATAATAGTAAAATATAGTTATCGCATTTAGCTGTATTAAACAATTCCTGTTGTTGTGAGGGGTCACTTCATATGATATAAAATGAACACCACCCAAATGCAAAACACAACATCAGTCTTTTACTGTCATCTGATCATAATTACCTGTCGAAATTAAATTAGAAGTTTTCGGGAGGAGACAGTGACTGCCTGAGTAACATGTGCATTCAAGACAAAAGATAGGAGACAAGAACAAGACTGACTAAGGGGAAAAACGCTTTAGATGACAATTTAAACTACATTTGAGAAGGTGGCACTTTATCAGCTTAATCGAAAATACAGTGGAAGAAAAGCAGAAGAACAAGACAGAGGGTGGCTTGCACTTCAAAGACGAAGAGAAATTTAATTTAGGAATGAGTTGTGGGGACGTATCGGCTCAGCAGTAAGTTTGATGAGACAGCTGTAACGTCCCAAGAGGCGGATTTTTGGACGTTCTTGAATCGTTACCTGAAAACAATTTGAGGATTTTTCACTGGACGCGTCATGTCTCATTCAAGACTTGTGATTGTACTCCTGTGTTGTCTACCTTTGGCAGGTATGTAGTTCATTTATTTCAATTCAAGTGGAATTATTACCAGAGGACATTCAAAACATTATTAATTTATTGTAAAATGTGTTTTCAGTGATATGCTACTAAAACTGAAATGTCTAATTTATTTTATATTTGAGGCGGTGTTATTATGGTAAACTAAAACTGCACATAATACAAATAAGTAGTGAAAAATAAGTCAACTGAAACTAAATTAAACTAAAATATTGCCAGGTTAAAAAAAAGTAATACAAATAAAATAAAAATGAATGTAAATTAATTTCAGACAGCATGAATTTCTGTCAACTCTCGGGACATTGAAGCACAGAAATTGAACAGACTTGATATTGCAGGAGATGGCACTGTGACACAATTGCTTTAAATTGGAAAATAAAGTAGCACGAAGAATAAACATTAAGGTCTTCTCCAACCATGTATTTTGTATGTAGCTACATACGTCTGTATTTCATAGTTTTTACCCAGAGAGGACTGACAAGTTTATTTTTAACCGTAATTAACTATGATTAGTGTACAAGGTCCCACTCAGGACGTATCTTGGCCACAGCTCTTTTATAACCACATTAACAAATCAAAAATGTTTGTTTATGTATCGGTTATCAGTCAATCATTATCAGATTATCAATGTCAGAATTCAATTACGCTCCCAGTAAGTTTTTTTATATTTTCCCCCACTGTTTGCTTTAGCCTGTTTGACCTGTTACACCTGTGTATTCCCGGCCATCTCTCCTCTGGACTGCTTTAAGTTTCCTCAGGAGTGTCCAGCCGGGCAGCGCTGCCTATCCAGTACTGCGATGGGGAGACGGGGTGAGATCCAGCTTTGTGTGCGTCTGTGTGTGTGTGTGTGTTTATTTCTGTGTCTGTAGATGAGATTATTTTCTGAGAATCTAGGGCAGGATGGTCACAATTTGGCAGACAAATCCTCATTGTCCTGAACATTGTCTGGGAACAGATTTGAGAATTGTACAATGCACTCTGTGTATACATCTGTAACATGTATATGTTATATATACATATACATATATGTATATGTATATATATGTATATGTTACTTAGTAAACCATCATTTTTCAGAGTCAAACATTTACAGTCTGATCTATGTGTGTTGCTGCTATGGATACTAACATAAACATTGTGATTGGTTTTCAGGACCTTTTCACAGGCCTGATTCTGTCCCAAATCCACAAGTGTAAAAACAAAATGAGACAAAAGAATCACTAAATAAATCAGAACTCATCCGGCCGGTTGTCAGCTCACTAATGGCTGTGATGCCATTAAATTATCTCTAAAAATAGCTCTCTGGGGTCCATGGGTGGAGCAAAACGTTCACTGTTTCTCATCAGTTTGTTTTGTTTTTCTTTTACATGCACCTTAACCCGTAAATGCTTGGACAGTTTTCATGTGAGCACCATGTGGGACAATCTTTCGATGTCCACCACCTTTAGGGTGTACAATTTGGTAAATGATTGAGATAAAAACCGGCCAAAATGCCAGCCAAATGCTTCTCTTAATGTTATTTTATCATCAGCATCAATGTTGTGAGAAATTGAGACTGGGTCTTTTGTGCAAGAATATAATTTAATCAGTATACTAGACAATAAGTGCAGTGCACAACATAAACTCCTTGCCTTTCTCTCGTAGGCGCTCTACAAGTGACAATGTACGAGAAGAGCTGTGCCGTCCAGTCCCAGTGTGGTGTGAGTGGGCAGAAATTCGCCTCAGGCCTTTACTTCAACTACACCAATGTCTGCTGTGATACCAACCTGTGTAACGGGGTTGAGTCCTTTGCTGCCCTCAGCTGGGGAGGAGTCGTTCTCTGCCTGCTGCCTGCACTAAATCTCCTTCTGGCCTGAACATCTTAGGTGGTGGTGGTGGGGGGTGGAGGTCTGGATGGGGTCACACTTATCAATGAATATCAAAAGATATAGGTGCCCTGGAACACTGACAGGCACATGAGCCTGCACTTGTAAGACAACAGGGTTTTAAACTCCTGTTTTTAGGAAAGAATTAACAGGAACAGATTGCATTAGTGATGCACTGATTGTCAGAGGCCTGTATTATCGGATATTTTCCTACCCACTGTATCCACTTGTCTTCTTAGAAAGGTCAAAATAAACAAGTAAGACTTGGTCAGTGGTAATAATTAATACAACATGTTTGACAGTTGTGTAAAGTGACGTACAAATACAAAAATGAAAATACCACAGTAGTTCAAAAATAGTCAGTAAAATTAACAGATTATCAAAATATATGTAAGGGATAATGTAGTGTGAGATGGTCATTATTGCAATTTAAACCCCGACAGGGTGACGCAGGACCCTACATATTACAAAAATCAATAATTTGAGTTGATAGAATGCTTGATTATCCAATCAGAATCAAGTATTCAACAAAGCCCTGTAATAAACCATCATATGTGTATATGTATTTCTTGGCTGTTCTGGTGCTTTTAATCATATCACATGATCTTCATTTGGAGATAAGAATTTGCTCAGTTGTAGATGATCCAACCAAAAAAGAAACTTGAGCACTTTAAGAACCGTTTGTCCATTTTGGCTTAAAATGTCATTGTTCATTCTTGACTTTGGAAACAACAGCAGAGAGAAAAAAAAAAAAAAAAATGAAGAGAAGGTAGTTTGAAGATGATGAAGAGCATGTGATAGGATAGAAAGCTCTTAAACAGCTACTGACTTACTGAGTTTTCTGTTTCCAATGTCAAGAATTAACTTTGAATTTTTATTTTGGACAATAGCTTTAGTTTAGCCATGTATCAGCCTAATTAACCTTAATAAACTACATTGAAGATATGTCTTTTTATTTGTGCTTTATTAAATATGCATTGGCTGTGTAGGAATAAATTTTTTGAATTACCATACTTGACATGTTTACAATCATTGCTGTCTGTGGTTTGAGCGTTATGCTTGTATAGACTACAAATCTTGCATCTTTTTGAATGCCTTCTTTTTAACCATCTCAATGTTGTTACTCTCCACAGTGGTTAGTAAATAAAAACACATCTGTCACTTGTTGATTTTTTTATCAAGATATTTCTTTATTGGGATATTAATACATGCGTCTGTAAAGGGCTTTAAAGTACAAAATACAATTCAGCTGTGCCATTAGTTTGATTGTCTTTATAGTTTATTCAAATCTACTGGTTTAGTGTCCACACCACTGTTTGTTTTGATCCTGTGGACTTTTAAGTGCAACTGCTTTTGACGACATGACATGAAAAAAGACAAAACAAAAAGTTAAAATATTGTAGGGAAATGAGTCAAAAGCACAATATGGGTCTTATAAAAAAGAAAATACAGCTTATGAAATTTAAAGAAAAAAGTGAAAAACTAACTAATTAAAGTAATGAATATATCAAATTATTTCTTTTTTTATTTTGTATTAAATGGTCCCTGAAATGGTATCAAATCCAACAGTAAGAAGTGAAAAACGTCTACACTTGGAGAGAAAAAAATACTAAAATACAAGAGCACTGAAATAGTTCAGACATGATCCCTTTAAATGTTGGTCCATTTTTAGAAAATGGATGAAATCCATAACAATTGAGTCAATATAAAATATACAGTATCATCTCTTTGATCAACCGTTGCATTACACCTCAAGGAAGGATTTAATTAAAATCATGTAGAAAAATAACCAAGTGTGCTCACACTGGATGCGTAAAATAATCAACATCTGTGTATAAGCTTGCCGTTTCAATCGGCTTGAATTGCACTTAGGTTTAATTTTTTATTTTAAAGAGCTTCACCCTGATCTGTCCAGTCTTAATTGCCAACAGCCTCTATTAATGGTAATTTGCTTAGTTGCTGTGAAGTTAATAAAATTGTCTACACAAGCTGCAGTCGGACAAGGCCTGGTTAGTTGTTCTTCCCAGCGGTTCAATTTTACACTTACACTTTTACAAGAATTACTTCAGACTAGCAAACTTAACAAGAGTGTATTATACTGGTGACACATGACAGTAGGGCTGCACTATAGGACGTAAAATCAAAATCACAATTAATTGCACATTTTACCTCGATAACAAATGAACGATAATTAATCACATGGTTCTAAATCATCTTTTCTGAAGCCAAAACGTTTTCAGATAACGGACAATGCAGGTTTTTTTGGGCACAATTTGCTGTTGACATTGGACTCTGTGTGTGAGTTATCCTCCATTATGCTTTCCATGCGGCTAACTGGTCCGGGCAAAGTCACGCGACTACACATGCGGTAGAATATTTTTAAGGAGAAAGTAGGCCTATAAACAGGAATAAATTATCGAAATTATCGTCATGGGAAAAAACGATACAAAAGTTGATAACAGCTTCCAAATTTCGATGTTGATAAATTTTTGATTAAACGTCCAGCCCTACATGACAGTTAAGTGACAGCCTGCACTCACTAAGTATACACAGTTTTTCATTTAAGGATAAGTCTGGTGATATTGAAATTGATCAGTTGTATACAATTTTGTCAACAAACACCATAGAAAGACCAAAAACATAGAGCTAGAAACACATCAATGACTGGTCATTGGTACACTGACTGACATGTTCCTTTCATTACAATGAACATATGCCCTGTAGTTTATTTTGAATCCCTCCCAAATACACCGTCCCTGTGCTGTAAATACCCACTATTTACTCCTGTTTGAGTGGTGTTTGTTAAGTAGCAGTGCCCTGCAGTGTTAGGAAACTACTTAGCATTTGCAAGAATTAAATAATATATTTGTGACCCAAGATTCCATCTTTAGTAGGACTGAATGATCTCAAGGCCACAGACAGGGTTGAATAATTCATTCATAAAGTATTGATATTTTAATGGGATCTGTTGTGAATTGATGTTATTAAAACAAGTATTGAATATTGCCAGTCTTATACTTTTTATTAATAAAAGGACAGCAATCTAAAGCTGCAAGTGTGATTTTCACTTTAAACATTGTGCATGTTTATATCTAACTTCCTGCAGTTTTTTCCCCGTTAGGAAAACATGTGACAGAGCAGGCCATGTGCCCCGAGCTACCAGAGGAGGCAGTACAAGTCCTTTCAAGAGATGCTCAACAGTGTGGTTCTCGAAGTAAAAATCCCGTTGATTTTCTCCATAAGGATTTTGATTATTAGTCATGAAGTCTAAACCATCCAAGTAGACTTACTTGAAACTTCAATGGAAATATTGAATGGGGAAAATCACTTCCGGAACCAGAGCATTTCAAAAGTTGGCTGCCACTGTTGAGCTCTATTTAGGACTAGCAGTTAACAACAGTTTTTAACTTCTTCATCCACGGCCACTTAAATACACTTACAATCTGATCTCCCTTTTTTGTATGACACTAAAAAAGGATCCTTCATATATGACAGGCAGAACAAAATAAACTGTTGGTTAAAGGCTCTGACAGCTTAATCTTTAATAATCCTTCACCCCTGTTGTGGGAGCGCAGAAAGGGGAAGCCCGAGTCTATTCAAATAGTTTCCTGTCTCTATAACCGTTTTCAGCTCTGCCTCCCTACAGTGCTACCCGGTCTGCAGGCCACTGAGGAAAACACCCCACTTCCTCTCTGAGGTGAACTATGAAGAATAAAAAGCTGTTATATCTATTTAATAAAATTAATATTAATAATAATATTTGTGATCCTCAACTATTAAATGAAATGCCTTGGTCCTTCAGTAATGAAATAATAAATTCAATGTGAAGGATCTGTGATTACAGACAAACCACAACACTTTGGCAGGTGAGCTGGCGCTAGTAAGCATGTTTGTAACCTAAAAAAA
This sequence comes from Perca flavescens, assembly GCF_004354835.1. NCBI lineage: Eukaryota > Metazoa > Chordata > Actinopteri > Perciformes > Percidae > Perca > Perca flavescens. The sequence goes on along the minus strand of NC_041344.1, from coordinate 13,197,114 downwards.
CCCACTTCCTTCATACCAAGACTGACAATAAGAGGTGAATCAGCTTGTGTGAGGCTTGCACGACCCCCAAAAAAAAAAAAATATATAAAAAAAAACTCATCAAGAAAGGAAGAAGAAACAACTTTACACTGTATCTACGGATGGTGAAACTAATTACAAGTTAGACTTTAGTTTTTGTGTGTGTGTGTGTGTGTGTGTGTGTGTGTGTGTGTGTGTGTGTGTGTGTGTGTGTGTGTGTGTGTGTAAGCAACATGATCCATCATTAACTTCCTACAGAGGTGAATGTACAGAAAAAGTGGGAATACATTTTGCCACAGCTAACTTTTTTTGTGTGCATGCATTTGTTTTTGCATCAGCTTATCTGACTCCTGTGCTACCTCGTTTCCCTTCTGATGTAAACTAATCCACTTGGCAAACAAAAAGCTGGAAAACTACATGAATAAACATCTCTAAAACAAACCTAAGAGTATAGTTTGATGATAGGAAAATCAGCTATATGGACTAACATTATAAAAAGGTGATTTTAACTTTTAAAGCTGCAAAAAATGACCGTACAGATGCAATGAAGTCTCTTGAGAAACTGATCGACCAAGTTGCTGAGTGTGTGCAGGTGAGTAAATGTGTGTTTTTGTACTGGTGTATGAAAGGTGCATCCCGCTGGGCTCCTACTTGAGAGCTTTAGCTACAGAGGAGTAGGCGATGTGGATCTCCTCGTCGATCGGGCAGGTGGAGGCAAACTCCTCCCTGGCGTACGCTGCGTTCAGGTACCTCCAGAGGTTTGTCAGAGACTGAGGGATGCTGAAGTTTCGGTATTTTAAACACACCACCTGGAGATAGAATAAGAGCAAGACTGTGAGAAACACAAAACAACAAAACATGCTGGATACAAGCCTTCAATTTCAGACCAAAACATGGACTCAACAATATAATCTTTTCATCCCAGGCCCCTAATGCTGAAAAGCTTAAAACAGACGATTACCTTCACGATGTGGAGCTTAGGCAGCAAGTTACAGTCAGCCAGAGTAAGCTCTTGGCCGTCCAGGAAGGGGCGGGATGAGGAAGTGAGCTCATCGTCGCTATTCTCGTCGATCTCGTCAGGAAGTGGGGAGCCGAGGTAGTCGTCCAGCTTCTTCAGAGCCTTCAGCAGGCCTTTCTCTAGATCTGAGCACATGTGCACACAGAAAATAATACACTAATACAGTGTTTAATCAAAGCTAAAGGGATAGTTTGTTTCTCCAAAATAGATGTGCAAATCTAAGCTGATTTCAGAATAATGCATTTTATTTTTTCATTTGTTTAAATGGCTGAAATGATTGAGTGAATTTCATTTTAAAGAAATAAGCAACTAGAACGAAAAAAACACAGTTTTTACCCAACAACAGTGATATTTCCAGTAAGATCACCCAACACAGAGTGGCTAAACCCAGAGAGCGGCAGGCGACCTGTTTGCACTGAGGCAGAAAAGCTCCGACCGTAATGGTATTAGCTCAGACGCTCCCTGCTGGTTTTCTGTCCTGTCCTAGAGAAAGACAGAATGTTAGATATACTTACTTTCGTTGGCCTGAGGGTTTGAGTTCTTGACGTAAGCAGAGAATTTGGAGAAAACATCCATGCCTGCTGTGTTGGACTCTGGGTTACGAGCAGCCAGACGGGGATACCTAAACAAACAGAGAAATCGATGATTATTTACATATAAACATTACAAGCATACATTCACAAGAATGAACGGTGCATGAAATGTGAAGGGCTAAAACAAAAAAGATTAATAAAAGGATGACACAAAATTAGCAAGAAGTCGAAATAGTAGGTGAGTAAAACAAATAGAGCTGTAATTAACAATAATCATCAATTAATCCATTCATTGTTTGGTCTACAAAATGTCAGAAACAAGTGAAAAATTACTTTTACAATTTCCTATGATATCATCAAATATTTGATTTGTCTAACAGAGTCCAAAGATATTCAATTTACAATCACATAAGACAAAGAAACCTGAAGATAGGAAATCTTTGGAAAAATGACTTAAACAATAATTTTTTTTAAACATTTGTGAAACAGAGTGCGTGATTACTTCGGAGGGCTGAGATTTTCCTCCAGGAACTCCTCGATCTTGTTGGTGTCTGTTTTCACCTCGCTGCCGTACAACAGGAAGGGAGGCTGGGCACCCGGAGCCAGGTCCTTCAAGATGTCTGGCTTCCTAAGGTGGACAGTAATGAAAGAAAGTCAGAAACAGAGAGACAGACATCCAGCAGAAAAGAGAGAGGGTTAAACAGCAGGAGAGAGATGGAAGAAAAGGGGAAGAAGGAAAAGGAAAACATTTGAAACCGCAGGAAATGACTCATGTTTGCAACTCAAGACTTCCACAGCTGTCACTGAAATAAAAAGCCAGAGTGGCTTTATATCTTTTAACACTCAATATCTGAATAAAATGCCCCCTAGTTAAATTACCACACAGTACGTACCACCACCACCACCACCACCCACCTCCCCACCCCCGCTACATGGCTGGTGAGTTCACCTCTTCATATCCACTGTGGTAACATCGAAGGTGACTCCTTTCAGCCACAGCACCATGAAGAGGCGCTGGGAGAAAGGACAGTTGCCGATGCTCTGACCATCGCTCCCTGCCTGGCACACAAAAACAGAAAACATTTTATATTATTTCACGTTTTTCGTATTGTTGCTTACATGTTTATTTTATGTGGTGCCACTGGGTCGAGGCACATATGCGGGCCATGGCTGTTACTTTGCAGTTTTTTAGTTGAATTGTTTTCTCTCCTTTTTGTGTGGAAAAACAAAAGGATGAAGTTTTCACTCGTAAACCAAGGTAATGTTTTTCACATCCACACAGCCTCTTTTTTCTTAATGTTAAATAGTTATATGTTTGTGTTATTTGTTTCTGTATTTATTTCATATTCATGTTTATGTATGCACCAACAACCAAGGCATATTCTTTGTAAGTGCTACTTACTTGGCAAATAAATCCTTTTCTGATTCTGAAGCTGCAAAGTCAGCACTCAAAAACTATTACAACACCCTCCATCAACCTTTAACTAATTGGAAAACTCGTTTAGAGTCCTGGCTTTGTTTACAGACAATACGGAAGGAAGGAAAGCAACAGAGAAAGAAAAAAGAAAAGAAAAAATGAGCTAAAAAGAAAAGTAAAACAAACTTGACTCTACAGCCTAAACTCTGCAGGATGCCCCTATTTGTTTATTTCAAAACATTGACAAAAGCAACTTGAGCTTACAATATAAATTGAGAAATCAATCGTTAGTAGGGTTGGGTACCGAAACTCTGTGCCAATAGGGCACCATTTCCAACGTAAACGGTAGTAACAAATACATATGAAATTTTCGGTGCCATACTTTTTCAGAAGCATTGCTGCACAGGACGCTAGGTTATCGTTAGCTAGTAGCTGGATTAAACACAATGGTTGAAATGATGACCGCTTACGTTAAGCGGTGTAAAGTGTGACTGTATTTCCCTGTAGAGGATTCCAACACCGGGACGTAACAGTCTGACTGCAGCTGCCGTTGTCAGAAAAACAACACAGACATCACTTGAAACTCGCCACCCTTGTAGTACATTTTATGTTATTGTAAAACACCCTTTTCCAATCTGGTGCTTGTTTTTGTCGTTTACCAGCAATTTACTGGTGAAATAAGTAATTGTTATAAGTTAGTTATTACATTATTAATCAATTATTTAATTTGGACCATATGGCCTTAGCAAAAAACAAGCCGTTTTATGATTTTCTGCTTTTCTTTGTTTCATATGGCAGTAGGGCTATTCAGCTAACGATTATTGTCTTTACTGATTAATCTTCCAAATATTCTCTCCATTTATCGATTCATTATTTGGTCGGTAAGTGTAAGAAAATAGTGAAGAAAAAAAAAAGCCCTGATTTGTCTTAAAATGTCTTGTTTTGTCCAACCAACAGATCAAAACACAAATATAATCAGTTTATTATCACATGGTATCACAGGATAAAGAAAAGCACAACATCTTTATGATTGAGAAGCTAGAACAATGTAATGTTTGTTTTTTAGTTGAAAAATTACTTTGATTCATTAATTGTCAAAATTGTTCCTTCTCAAATATGCAGATTTGCTGCTTTGGTTTGTTTGATAACATGGTAAACTGATTATCTTTGGTATTGAATTGTTGGTTTGGATCAATCGATAAATGGAGAAAGTAGATTGATGATGAATATAGCCTACTAATTAGCTGCTCTCTTAGAAGCAACATAATTCACTCTTGAATTCACCTAGAGATTGTATGCTGCTCAGTAAATGCTCATACAGCTTTAAAATGTTCCTTGTGTGGCTGAAGGAAGTCATATTTAATCTTCAGTCATTCTACTGTATATCCCATTAAAGGTTTGTACAGTGGCATGAACAGCATACAGTATAAACTTACAGTTATAGTAAAACAGGAAACCTCTTACTTTCTGTTACAGAGGCCAATGTGAAACTATAGGCTACTTATATATTCTGTTAATTAAGGGTATCAAATGTCAATGAAGAGGCTGACTTTAGAGAAGTTACAGCAGCATGTTACACCCCTGAAGAGGAAAAAAAGTAGAGGGTGTTGCACATGTTCATACAGAGGAATCATTATTTAAGACCATGAGGGGAAGCCATATTTGTTGTATTGGAGTTTTGGGCTCAAAGAAGATTAGCCTGCCTGACATACTAACATACTAAATATAGATTAAAGTCGCCTGCCCATTATGTTAACGTGCATTTAATTAGATTAGTCTTACTGTAATTTATAAAACCGGGTGAGTCAGCAGAGGTGGTCTAACTGACATGAATATAGGCTATTATAGCATATGCTGTAATGTGATTTTAAGTGCAAGGTGACTTTATGTCTCCAAATACAAAACAGTGTAAGCGTATCAGCTTTTAATAACAATACAGTGAGAAGGGTAATAAAATATAATTAGATAAGAAATTTCAAAACACGCGTATCTTCAGCTTTAGGCCGTTAAATAAATTAATGTCACCGCCGTGTCGACACTTTTTTTGGGGGGGCGGGGGGCCTCATTCAATCACTTACCTTCACAAAAAGTTCAACTTTGGGCTGATTCGCTTCGCTCATTTCCCCCTGCTGATGCACGAGACCTTTTTAAAAGAGTAAACAGAGATAAATAAGTTTTAAAATAAGGCTGAATAAAGCACAAAGCTCCATTTCCTAAACAAAAATGAGTTCGAAACTCGGACAGCCAAGCCCATCTTCCGCTACAAACCCCAGTCAGTAATTGACGGATTAAGCATTGTAGCAGCTACGTACGTAACGTAAACGTCAAACAAAGCAAACTTTGGCTTCCTAAGAGCTCAAAATATTACATTGTAGCACATTTTAAATCTGCAGAGGTTACCTGCAAAGTGTTTAAAGTTGTCGCTGTCGCCTGTAGCTGCTTGCTGGTTTCCCCTCCCAGTTCTGCTGCCTCGGCTGCAGCGACGCACTCATCATCATCACAGCTCCTCCATTTCCTGGTGGTGCTGCACTATGACGGATGGAGCTTTCAGCAAATAGGGGGTGCAGGGTAAAGGAGGGAAGGTTTGGTTTGAGTTCAAAGTTATTTTCATCTTAAAGATAATTGATTTCTAAACAAAAACGTGACTTCACATAAGTCAAAATATGGGGTTATAGGCCTATTAAGCTTAATGTGGATCAAAAACGTCCAGGATGTGGGCTAAAATGTTATTTAGAAAAGCCATGTTGTGAATAAGCCGAGGCTTATACAGGGCGCAGACACAATAATAACACCTGTAGCTTACATTTTAAGGCAGTCCAATTTATCAGCTTTGTGATTTTTGTGAGGCTTTCTCGTTGTGTTGGATTGCATTAAATTGTGGGTGTAATAGTTTAGGTAGGTTTAGCAGTGGGCTTTAATAGGCTACACAAACACAAAACGTTCCTAAATGTATAATAATAACAATACATATCATTAATATAGTGCTTTAAAAACAAGGCACTTTACATAAAAACAAAGACAGAAACAGTAAAAACAATAACAAAATAATATAATATATATAAACAATATACAACTACAACAATGTATCATGTGGATATATATATGGACTTTAAAGTAGAGTCTTGCCTTTCTGCATCCTCTGTCAGCATGACCATAAAGAGTTAAATACATTTTTTAGTAAAGAAGTTTAGTTAAGAAGGATTTTTTTTTAATGTGTAGCAGGGCAAGCTATAGCTAACAGCAGGATAGAGACAGGGTGAATTTAAACAATGTCTGAGTTGAAAACGCATCTTGTTGTCACGTAGGCCTAAGGGCCCTGTTCATATGAATATATTGCACAGTCGACATTTTAATTGTATTTTGTGTCTGTTAAGAGGCACAAAGGCACTCGACAACTGCCGTTTTAGCTAAGTGGAAGCTCTTAGACGTAGCTGCAGCTACTCCGTGTTGACCGCACATATTCGGCTCGTTTTTTTCTATCGACTGTACTCGCATATTTAGCGATCAAGATTAACGTATAAATTGGCCGGAATTCTCCTTTAATATACACTTTCGAGTGTGATACCGCAGTATGTCTCGAAAGATCATCTTAGCTTTGTTGGATAGTATGCCATTATGAACACACAATGCATATTTATTTATCTATTTTACATGATTTTTGTCAAATACAACATAGCACTGTACACAGTATAGTAAAGAGTCAGTAGAGGGAGATATTGGCCTTTAGGCATACTTTGCTTGCTGCTCTCAGGAGTACAAACAAGACCTGAAAAGGTGTAGGCTACTGAGTCTAGTCCAAAAATCTGTAATCAATATTATGAGGGAAGTCCTGCTGGGTTGTCAGTCCAATAAGCATGTTCAAAGCCTTAACTCAGATACAGTGTTTCCTGTCATGGAGGACCAAACTAGTATCCAGAGAGCTCCACAGAAGTCCCTATTTTTGGGGACAGTTTGAGGATAGTTTAATAAATTTAACCAATGAGAGACAATGTAAGAATATAATTCTAATTCCAACTATTTTCAATGGCCAAAAATCTAAGCAAGCCATTTAGAGAGGGACTTTAAAACTTTAAAATAATTGAAATAATTAAATTGTGCAGCAGTGGCTGACACTATAATATCAAGAAGAGGTTGTTATTTTAGCATATTCGTTTGCTAATATTATATAATAGGGTACATATGGCTGATTCTGTTTTTTCTCCTCTTATTAAAAACATTGAATATAGTGTCTAAAGCTTGCTGCAGTAGCTTTTGATAATCAGGTTGTGGTGTAATTGTATTCAGCCTGGTAAAGTGCACTAGAGGGCATCCTTGGTTTTGAGATGACATGCAGGTAGGGTGGTGAAACAGGATTAATTAGATCATCAGGTTGTCTGTGAAGAAAACAATAGTGCATTGCAGACTGTAGCTGGTATGTGTTGACAACATGTCACAGCACAAATCCTCCTTACAAAACAAGCCCTGGCCTGCATAGTGCATACAAACCTGTTGTGTGTCTTTGTGAATAATAACAGTGTATCATTCCCACTAGTAAACATTTTTAAAGAAGTGGTTAGGGACCTATAAATAAAGCATTTTTATTTCCCAACATAAAGCTCTAAAAAAATTCCCAAAGCTCTCTCCAAGCTGCCTGGAATTCAATTCTGGCAGTGAAATACTAAATTCTTTAGTGATTTTTAATTTTATGTTTTTGGCCTAAAAGTAATCACTTTTAAACTGAGTCTAAAAATACTGGACCTAAAAAGTATAACTGCAAAATATAAACTCTCTGCAGGTTGCCCCCCTAAATAAATGTTTAGGCCTATCTGTAGGCCCATATGTAATCTGTATTTACTGTATGTGATGACACAAGGCAGAAAAAAATGGTTATAATTATTCTTTTTAATGATGCTTTATTGATTTTCAAAGTAAATAGTAGGCTATAGTATTCTGATTTATAATTATCACTTCATAACAGAATTAGTGCAAACAGTAAACAAATCCACTCAGTGAACTGTGGAAACAGAAGCAGATCATGCAAAACTACAACTCCCACAAGCCCCACAAAGAGGACAAGATGGCAGCACAGAGAGCCACAGTCAGAGAGAGCTGGACAGAAGTGGCTCCATTACACAGGTTTGTTGTACAACACTGGAAACTGCTGGTGAAACCAGCACCCAGGAGGCTGCCGGTCACTGTCTTCCCACACAGGTCTGAGTCCAGGCAGCCGCGGATGTGCAGAGTGAGAGCGCCAGTTCCATTGAACTCTGGGAAGGATTGGAAACAGAAGAGGATATTTGAAAATGTAGAAAAATTAAAGGGAGATTATTTTATCAGTTAAATATTCTGTTGCTAAAGCAACACTACTTCCATGTCAGTTTGACATTGTAACATCCACCATTTTCACACAGAGCAAATATTCACAGGCATCTTTTATTTAAATGGCCTTGTTCGAGAATCATCTGTACAGTAGATACTCTTTTCAATTCATTAAAATGAATTGTTTTGTAAATGTTTGTTAATTTAGTTTTGTGTGATCAGTTCAGTGCTAACCAAACTAGCCATTATGCTAACCTAGCTATCTGAGGGTAATGTGTTAATTAGCCTACTGTTGGCCTAACTTACATGTTTTTATTGTTTTTACTTTTACCCTAATGTGTAGGCTATATTTACTAGTAATTACTAATTACTGTGTTGTAGAACTTGATGTTGCTCTTTCACTAATAAGTAATAGTAATAGCCTATATGTTGTTTCTACTTTGTTTCTAACGAGGGACAATGTAACTAATTTAACTACTAGTCTATACTTTTTTGAATCCAGTTTTGTATTTACTGTAGTTTTGTATTTATTTGTTACAATAAATTAGCTCTAACTCTATTTGTTATGGAATCTCATCTTTTTATTTTTTGTAATCGTATAAAAATAGTAGTTTTTTAAAAATTAAGTTGTCCAAAACTATTTTAATAGTTTTTTGCTTCTAGAGAAAACTTTAAAGGCTATTGGAACACAATATGTGCAAGCTTTTCAAGTTATTTCATTCAAACCTTAAGTTGAAAGCCTTTGAATTTATTATTAATCATGTATTATTCATCATGGCTCTGGTGTTACTTTATTTTATTTGGTAATCTCATGATATTTTTTATTTATTACACACTTCCATATGTTGTAAGTAAATGTCAAATTTTGCTTATGTGTTTAGAGGTTTCCTTACGTGCTTCTCCACGGTAGCAGCTCTCAGTCGAATTATTACATGTGATGTCGCTTCCGAACAGACACGTGCCAAATATATCAAAAGGGCACTGACGACAGTTCAGGCATTGTGCTATTCAGTGAAAAGAAAGAAGGTAATCAGATGTGATAATCAGATTTACAGTACAGTAACTCACTCAACAACATTTCCAATTTATCCACCTACAAGCACCTCTAACACTCATGTTGTAACCAGTTTGTTTAATGTGTATAAAACCAAAGTGTGAATAACTATTTGTAGTTTTACGAGTGGTTATATGCTTATTTATTGGTGGGGAGACTTCCTGGACTCTTTAGGGGTTCTGGTGGTTGGATTTTGTTACTTTTGGACAGAGCCAGGCTAGCTTCTTCCTCACATTTCCAGACGTTGTGCGAAGCTAAGCTAACCTCCTCCTGCCTAGCTTCAAACTTAACGTACAAGCATACCTCTTATGTAGCCTACGCATTAGAGTGGTATCAGTCTTATCATCTAACTCTCAGCAAGGAAGCAAATTTATGGTGTATTTCCTAAAATGTAAAACTGTTCCTTTAAAGGTAAGATTGATCAACTGCTCCTGCTGGCCAGTCCTCAGTTTAAGTTCTTTCAGATCTGAGCTATGTTGATCTTTTTATAATTGAACATTACTGGGAGGGAATCTTGGGGTCAGTTTTAAAATGGTTTATCCATGACAAAATTTGACCTGTGGAGTTCCCCATGGCTCTCTACTAATAAAAATAAATGTATGTACCTTTATTTCTCTTTCTTTTCTGCCATAACATCCTTCTCAAACAGGTAGCCTACTCATTCATATTCAGGAAGTTCTCCAAATGCTTTATTTTGCATTTAAATATATTATACTGATTCTGATACAACATAAACAGAAATACCCTGTTGGATCTGTGGCAGTTAGTGTTGGCCAAGACACTTACCAAACTGAATGTCATTAAGATGCAGTGCAGGGAACTCACCTGAGACTTAATCATGAACAGCATTTAATATGACCACTCATCTTTAGCTTTGTTTGTCCAGAGGATTTTTGTTTGTCCCAAGTAATGAGCCACAGTAAAAGCCATTTCTTTTTACTGCATTTGTCATCCAATTAAAGTGTTAGATGGTGCTTAACAAATACATTAAATTATATTTAGTTGGTACAGAGGTCAGATTAAAATCATGTAAAAACAATGACACAAAAGGCATTTTTATTCCACAATAAGAATTATAGCGAACAAAGGCATATGTTACTCTTAAATCCTCCATTTGCTTCAGTGTAGTTCTACTGTACTGATACTATAACTTTTGTTTTTACCTCAGGGCACATTATTTTTACCTTACCTGCTGTGATGAAGGCACTCAGCGCAATCACTGCTTTCCAAGCTTTATTCATCCTTCTTGAGGGTTTCAAGGTCTATAGATTCCTTTTTTTTAAATGTACTTCTTCTTAATACCTCTCTAGTCTCAGTCTAGTGATAATTGAGTCTTATGTCCAACTGAGAAAGTCATAACAAGATACCAGGTTAGAAGAAGAAACGTGCAAGAATGAGGTTTATCAGGTTTTGTGTTCCAGCTACGTGAAGTGGGAGTCTTTCAGTCATTACTGGGAAAACCCAGCTCAAACATTCAAAGCATGGAGGAACCTTACACTCACTAAGATTGAACAATTATTATTATTTACTTCCATTATAAACATGCATTAAAGGGTTTCATGCAGTTAAAATATTCCCTTTTATACTGTGTCTATATTTCCTCAAAACAACACATTTATAGGCATAGATGTTACAAAAATGGGATTATCACACCATTGGAGTATGTTCAAGGTTAACTAAGTGCAGCAATTATAGCTATTGCTTGCGTACATAGGCAACACTCAGTCATTAATAGGATCTTTTTTCTTTTAAAGGCTCCAGCTGCTCCAACCGGTCTGTAGCAGGGCGCACAAAGCTGCAGTGAGAGGGAGCTGGATGGATGTGGCTCCAGTACAGCAGTCAGTGCTGCAGCAGGTCCTGGTGACGGTGCATTCTGCAGTTAGGAAGGCTCTGGATTCAGTTTGGTTGCAGAGAGACAAAGCCATGCAGCCTCGAGTCTGAAGGGTCATAAAATGACTGATATTGAAGGCTGAAGGAGGACAAGAAGATCAGAAGAGTGTTAACTTATTTTTTTACATAGAAAATAAAAAAGTACTAATAGGCTACATCAGGGGTCGGCAACCTTTTTGATATGAAGTGCCCTTTTCAAAATTTATTGTTTATTAGTGTGCCATGTTAACATTAAGTGTTATTATGACATCACATCAAAATGTAATATCCAGGGAATCTGTAATTTTATTCCATAGCAACATTTGATAACATGTATTTCTCATAATCAGGACCTTGTAAGTATTATTATTATTGTATATTATTATTATGATTATGGAAACATGGTTTTAGTATGCAGTCCTAATTGGTGGAAAATGGGCTGACAAAACTATCACTGTCAAAGAGCCTGAAGGAAAAGTTGAAGTGGAAAAGCCCAGCTTTAATGATGAATGGACTGATAAGCAGGTCCTGTATGCCTCATTTTCAATGAAACAATGCTGTGGCAAAATAATAACACAACCAGCATCATTATCAACATGAACATAACGATTGCGTCATTCACGTGCATATTAAGTAGCCACATGTATTTGTTTTGGTCTTATAATGCGTCCATATTTGCCGCTCCAGCGGAGAGGATGGTTTCTTCAGCCAGCTTAAGTTTATAAGAATTTGTCCAAATTTCAAGATTCCCTGCAAACTAAGATAAACAGACTACAAACCGACAGCTTTTGTTTTAGCTTGTTTTGTAAAAATGTGCTATTTGCAGAGTATAAAGCTGTGTTTGCGTAAAACAGCGCGGTGGACAAGAGTGTAGTGAGCAGACAGAGCAGATTGAAATATCGCCTCCTGCATGTTTATGCCGGTCTACACAGATGAGTGCACTGATAAGTAGTGACTTTTAACTCACGAAGGTTTAATTGTAGCCTCCTTACAGTAACAAGACTAGCGTTAGTTCATCTGCCCCAGCGGCAGTTGGTAATCCTCTTTGTATTGTTCCCAGTCAGAGATATGAGTCTATCAAACTACCGTAAATAACAGGTCGCGCACAGGCGCCGATTTATGTTTTCATCCGTGGGTGCTCACACGCACACCCTAAAAAAAAAAAAAAAAAAAAAGTAGTCAAAAATGTTTGCATTTCAGAACCTTAGGAAATGGACAGCGGCCGACACGAACACACACGCCATACTAAAGGCGTAAAGTAGCCTATCTTTCAACTCAGGACAGCGCCACTTCTCACAGATAGAGATAGGATTGGGGATGAGAAGTTTAATCAGGTTCGTGGGAAATTATAAATCAATGCCACCGCCATGACCAATCACTCTATGACACACGCTCCACTAAGCACCACCTGCAATGTTTAATATTAAATGAATGTAAAAATGAACTGGGAGTCTGGCACACGTGGGTGCTCAGTCGAGCTCCCACGGTATCGGCACCTATGAGGTCGCGCAACTGTGAAAGATGTAATTTGGCATGCGGATGAGAGAGTGCTTCAGCATTTCAACCATGATTTCAACACATCAATAACTCTCTTGCACACATATTGCCAGCGTGCCATTGGTTAAGGTCCCGCGTGCCCATGGTGGCACGCGTGCCTAAGGTTGCCGACCCCTGGGCTACATCATCACTCTGGGTCTGCAATTCCATATAGCCTAATGGAAGATGTATTCAGACCCTGTACTAACATAATAAGTATATATTGTGTCCTGAGTAAACCTTCCTCCTGCACGTAGGCTATATATATCCAAATATCCCCTGTTAGCTGAAGATAACAATATCAAAGCTGATTGAGGTGGAGCTGATTTGTCTATGTTGTATTCTGGGTAGTTGCATCTATAACAAAGCATCATATTTTGTGATGATCCCATGTTTTGTAAATGATAGTAAGTAATCTGAAGCGTAGTAGCTGCAGCTCCAATACTATCATGTGTATATTTGTGTGTTTACTATTCTAACCGCAGTTGGCCTGAAATGGACTTTTCAGCTGTGTGTGTGTGTGTGTGTGTGTGTGTGTGTGTGTGTGTGGCATTAGAAAGTTTATACTGTTTGTTTTATTTTGGGCATGACAGGTATTGTGCTGAGTTGTGTCATAGGAACAGTAGTCTCCCTTTGCCAGACCATCCACATGCTGCAGAGCAGGGGAGTCTGGTTACTCCACATAACATTCCGGGATGGGAGAAAAATGTGTTCTGGTTTATTGGTATTTCTTTAAACCAATCACAATCGTCAGTGGAAAAGTGGTTCCCAATTCTTCCTTGGGTGACGTACCCCCACAACCCCATAAGATGAGCTCAAGTACTGCTCACCGGCACAGTATTGTTTTCATACAATTGAATTAACAATGTTTAGATTTATATGCATACTAAGAGAAGCAGAACATTTCAACCATTTACCCATTTCTTACTTTTTATGCTAACTTTACTTGGGGTAGCGAGGACTTCTGACTAGGGACCCGTGCTGCTTCCAAGTGTAGTTACTCAATTTGGCCTTGTACACAGTTTTAAAAAAAATCACCCTAATGCTAGGCCCCGAATCCTGGTTAGTTTTTAAAAGTAACAGTATGTCCCAATACATAGGATGTCAAATGCAGTATGCCAAAAATACCAGGATGTCCTACTGCATCTGGTTGCATTTTGCAGTTTTCAAGCCAGTATGCTTTTCTGGCTTTTCTGCCCCCCATTCTTTGTGCAGCATATATGAGCAAGAGGGTCAAAGTTCAAGATGCAATGTTATGAAGAAGTAGTATGTCCCAAATTTATGCATACTACATGCAACAGTACATTTTGTAACACAGCCTAAACATGTTTTTTTTTTTTAAATCTGTTGATGCAGACAGACGATCACTCTTAGCACTCGGCAAACTAGCAGCATGGCTAAATGTTAGCACCATGGGGAACACAATGCATACAGAAATGGGCCATTTAGGTGACATCGCTACACAACCCTGTGCTAATCGAAGTAACAACTGAATTGGTGTGAATGCAACCTAAGAACGGCATGTGGCAAAATGTTTTCTACCCCTATGCTGCACATGCATCGTGGATTTGGTGGTTTTAAAAAAGGGAACCTGTCTATTACTTTTAGCAAACTATATTAATGTGTATTACTTTTGGCTGACTATTTCAACGCTTATCTATTATGCAATTATTTTAACTATTTCAACCATTTAGGGGGTACTTTTTGAGGAAACATTGTAGTACAAATTCAATAGAGTTACTAATATTGTGTACTGAATGATGTTAAAATAGGTGTGAATGTGAGCATGAATGACTCTGTCTCTATGTGTCAGCCCTGTGATTGTCTAGTAAACTGTCCAGGTGTACCCCAGCTCTCGCCAAATGTCAGCTAGGATTGGATGCAGCGCCCCACGACCCTTAAAGGATAAGTGGGTAAGGTAAATGGATGCAATAAAATAAGAGCAAATAGCAGAGGCAACAGATGTTTTTCAATGATTTACTTTATTTTTGTCATATCAAAGTTAAATAAAAAAACAAAACAAAGCATAACAACAGCTACGAAGATTTACGAGCTCAATGTTTCCCTGAAACATCCCATTGATCAACTTCCATGAAGTGGATACCTTAGTTTGGAGATTTTATATAATCTGTCATTAAAATTTAACCCTGACATGACAAGACCTAAGTTATGAAAAAAAGAGTGTCACAGCATATGAACATATAAATAATCATACTTATAAGCAGGGTCCAACATTTATTTTTTTGTCCACCAGCCAAATGGCTAGTGAATGTTCAAATTTTATCACCCATTCAATAGATCACCACTGTTTTTTGGCTGGTGAGTGAAGCAAATCCACCAGCCACTTGCATATTTTACCAGCATTTGGCCGGTAGATGGTGCTAATTTTGGATCCTGCTTATAAGCTCATAAAGTCTAAAGAGTTTATTTCAGATAGTGCTCTTGGCCTTGTGGTATGGTTAAAATATAGTGTATTCCAGTACAAATGGATTTGAGGTGCATCTGACTGCAGCAGTCCGCTGCTGTTTCTGTGATTTTGCGTTAGGCGTATCACAGAATGCTGCCCCACATGGAGGCCAGGGCGGCTACACCAACGGCGGCGGTGAGGGTCATCTTGGTCGATGGGGCGCCGCTGACCTGGACAGGGTTGCAGTTGTTTGATGAGCAACAGTTGACTGTGATCGTGTATGGAACATTCAGCAGGGTGCCGTTGGTGGTGGTGTTGCAGCCAGCAGGCTCCTGGCACCCCTGGGTGTTGAAGCCCACAGAAGTGAGTGAGGTGAAAGCTGAGGAGAAAGGGTTGTGAATACTTTTTACACAGCTGGAAAATAACTGTTGTACATGTCATTAAACACAGTTTGGAGGTCCGTTATTTGAGTGTTTCTATTAGGGATGAGCGAGTACAGCATAATCTGTATCTGTATCTGTATCTGTACTCTGACTGGGCGGGGCCTAACCCGGAAGTAAACAGGATTTAACCCGGAAGTGGGTCGGGTTGTCTTGAAATGGGCGTGGGCTTTAACCGGTATGTTATTTTAAGCATGCAATTGATATGAGTTGATCAGAAATTGATAGTAGTTTCAACTCTAGTTTCTATTTAATCACTGGATTACTTAAATCAACTCAATGGATGGATATCTATCTATCTATCTATCTATCTATCATTCTTGCCTTCACTACCTTAAAATACAAGTGTTTTTGCCTGACAATGAGATGAGTAAAATGAGTAGCCTACTTCACTACTTACAGCTACTACTAAAGACTTGTAAAGAAGTATTTTAATTAAGTAAAATAGACTATATTCAGGATTTTACACACTATAGACATAAAAAATAGATTAAGGAATTGCTAACTGAATCAGTATGAAGATAAAACATTGATATAGTCAGATGGGATACTGGTTTCCCAGCTGGTGTGCTTGTTGATCTATGCGTGACTGGGTGTCACAGTATTGGGGAGTGATTTAAATTTAATCATACCTATGCTGTTATGCAATGTTTGCAAAGAAAAGGGTGTGAGCTTTTAGATAATGAGGAGGAGACTTACTTGCTTTTCCAGTAAAGCAGACACTGGTGTTGGTTGAGCAGGTCACTTGATTGTTGTTAAAGCAGAAGCCCAGCAGACCATACTTGCACTGGTTGCAGGTCAGGGATTCAACTGAAACACAAACAGGTAGATTCAAAATTGTGGGAGGTTTGTGTAGATCTTTCTAAAACCTAACCTGTAATATACTTTACACTTATGAAAGTGATTTTTTCTAAAGAATTTGCGTTAATTTTGTTTTGAAACTAAACACTTTTGGACTACAGATATTGGCAGTGATGTATCATCTATCACACATTCTGCGCTGTGGCGTAAGCAAAATGTGTCAAACCCAACCCAAGCTAAATAAAAAAATCAAACTCAGATTCACCCACCGTTGTCAAAGGAAAAAAAATCAGGTGTGAAAGGGTGATAATCAGTGGTGCGCTTCTATTGTTAAAGTAGGGGTTTATCTGATTTAGAGAGTTAAAAAAGAGACAAAGGGCTATGTTAATATTTAATAAAGGTCAGTTTACCCAAATGACACAAATAAAACTTGTCTCAGTTTACTCTAGTGATAGCCTGATAGCTGTCAAAAGTTGTAGTTTCCCTTCCTCAGATTTTGAGATATCTGCCTCTGCAATTGTTTGCTGTCACCACAATTCAATAGAGGTATATAATTTCATTTTTATTGGAACTACATTTACATTACATGTCATTTAGCTGATGCTTTTATCCAAAGCTACTTCCACTTAAGTACTTTCAACCACGAAGGTCTAAATTTTCAACCATGAAGGTCCAAACTTTCTTCCAAAGAAATAGTCCCTTTACATTTTATTAAAGTTTGTGAATTATCCGGAGTAATTGTTTTTGGCAACACATTGCTGTTGAGTTTTCCCAATGTAATTTGGGTGAGCTGACCCCTTCTCAGAGAACTAAATTGGTTCCCTTAGCTACATGTTGGAGAAGCATCATGAGTTTTCTAAGTGTTAAGAAATTCATCAGTTGCAGTAGTTTAAGGATTTGTTAAAGAAGAACGTGGATGAAATTGATCCACCATTGGTTTGTGCTAATGAAATGATTCGGATTTGTGCATAAAAAGTTGAATTCACTTTGTCTTCTTTAATTAGTTATGATTCAATTGAGTGATAAAACAACACTAAGAAAATAAGTCAAAAGGCTTTGAAAATATTACTATATATTGACATTAACATACAGACACTTTCCAGTAATACATTTGTGATAATTGATTGATAATTGTTAAATCTTACCCAGCATAAAAGATGCAACAGCTGCAATGATTCCAAATAGGATCTTTCCCATCTTGATGTGTTGGTTTGGTTCTTGGTTTCTACTCAAAGACAAAAAGAATCCTTCCACCCAGGTGATCGGATGCTGTGTGTAGCAAAAACTGATGAGCTTGTTTGGTGATGGCTGTATTTATACATGAGACAGGTGATGGGAGGGGACAAGAGGGGGGTTTCAGTTCTTTTGTCATCAGCTTTACCTCGGGGGAAGAGCCACTGAGAGTAAAGGGTGATTGAACCAGAGAAACATCTGACTTAATACTCTAAGCTGTACAAACTGCCTGAACCTGTCATTCAAGTAAAAGAGTTAGTCATTGACGAGTCCTAATTTATACAATATAGTGAATTTGCTTGTAATATTTTCATTTAATTGTCATTAAACGTGCAAAACTCTTTTCTATCACATGACGCAGAGAAGCATCAAGTCTTCAATTTTGATAAGCTAACACCAGAGAATATTTGGCATTTTAGCTTGAAAAAGGATTGATCAACTGATCAATCGACCAATTCTTTCAGTTCTAAAGCATATTGTTGTTGCAAGGAGAACAGTAAAGTTGAGAAACAAATCTGTATTGCATATGTCTTCTAAAGAGGAAATATGGAAGAAACACCGACATTTGAGTTAAAAACAGGTGTGTTATGAAACCAATGATCTAATTTTCGCATAAGTATCACCTACTTTTTATATCATTAAACCTCTGGATCACAAAGGTCAGACTACACTCAATAATGCTTCATGTGAATTATAAAGAAATAGTACTTTGGTTATTTAATGATGATTTGAAAGCTCTTTGTTTGCAAGCAGCTTTTGTGTGTTTACTATTCTAACCCCAGTTGGCCTGAATGGGCTTTTCAGCTGTGTGTGTGTGTGTGTGTGTGTGTGTGTGTGGCATTAGAGGGTTTATACTGTTTGCTATGGGCATGACAGGTATTGTGCTGAGTTGTATCATAGCAACAGTAGTCTTGCTTTTCCAGACCATCAACACAATGCAGAGCAGAGGTCTGGTTACTCCACACAGCATTCTGGGATAGGAGAAAAATGTGCTCTGGTTTATTGGTATTTTTTTAAACCAATAACAATCGTCATAGGCGGCGCTAAGCTCCGCACCGAGCCGCTGTAAAATAGTTGTGCGAGAGAAAACTCAGATTGGACAGATAGTCTAGCTAGCTGTCTCATTTTACCATGCAGAGATCTGAGGAGCAGTCAACCATAGTCCTCATAAATCTACAGGAGTCTTAAAATTCCAACACAAAGAAAGCTGAAGGAAATGGTCATCTGCAAAAAGGCATGCATCCGGTGGAATTTCCTGAGGCACCAGAGCAATCCTGGAAGTTAAACGTCAAGGATATAAAGTATAGCAACAGCAACAATGACTGAAAGTAAAGGAGTAGCAGACTGACAGACATAAACATAAACACTGGTTTTACTGAACCTGGTTACTTCAAGGTTAAAGAAAGTAACACTATATTACATTTTTCACCTTACTATTGGCCTAAGTGCTAAGTTGTAAATTACAGTCCAGTATTTCTAGCAATGAACTGCTAATTATCATGATTTAGCCCATTTACAGTAAAAAAAAAAAAAAAAGTCCTCTAAATTAAATTACAAAATACATTGTTTGTTCACACTCTAGTATGACACATTAATCCCTTTCTGATCAGCATGACATATATTGTCTTGGAGCAGCCTGGTATCACAAAAAGGCCTATGAATAACACAGCAATTTCTTTAACCCAGGAGACCTGAAGTAGGTTTCAAATGAGCTTCATCAGCTCAGGGAATCTGCTTTTATGTTAAAGGTGTGCTATCACTGGGCATATAAAATAGATAGATAATCATGACATTGATATTTGTCAACAAATACTCTCTAAAATAATGAGGGTTTTTGACAAGAGGGAAGTTTATTAAAAAGCCAAACAAAGAACAAAGAACTGGCTTTGTACGTGTGTGTGTTTGTGTGTCATGAGTGTGTAAGTATGACAAAATAATCTAAATTCAAAAGTCAATTTATAAGCATAGAATAGAATAGCAATTGAATGTACAAACATGAGAGTATCAATCTCCTTATCTAACTCTCAGCAAGAAAGAAGTATTTCTCAAAAATGCCAGACTATTAACTACTGCTTTGTTAGTTTAATGTCTGCAACATCCAAGCCTTGTCTCAGAGAAATTACATGAGCATATACCATCATATCAATCATTTAGGAGGTTTTGTTCCAAATAAAGAGAAAATACAAATACAACGCAAATAATGTATTGTAGTTGCCTTCAACAGCCTGCAAATCTAGACTGATACATTAGTCTGGAAAGGTTTTGAAATACATGATTACATTAAAGCTTCAGTGCGTAACTTTTTGATATTAATAAACGTTACAGACAAGCCATTGCCAAATGAGTTGCTACAAAGCTAATCAAGACTATCAGCTCCACACAACTCTCTCTGTATTTCTGGTGACTTTCCCGTGCGGAAACTCAAGTGAAGATAATTACCTCTTCTGAAGAGTCCATTATGTTTTTTTAATCCTCCGTGTCCTCCTTGGCTACTAGCAACTGCGTGGAGGAGGGGTGGGGGTGTATGCGTGATCACGTAAGGCTTGTATCATGTGGAGGCGCCGACAGTTTTGTTGTCATTAGCCTACTTAGAATTCCTCATGGGGGCGACAGAAACTACGCACTATAGCTTTAATGAGGTGTTAAAATGTATTTAAATTACATAGAAAAGTATAGATATTCAGTCCTGATATAGTATAATAACAGCTACAAATTTCTGAGCTGAGTCATATCGTGCAGCCAGTATCTCTCCATTATATATCATGGGGACACTTCCTTAAGGCATATTTAAAAGATGATGGATTTTTAAAATGAGAAGCAGCAACCAATTTTCTTCCTCCTATATTCTTCTTTAAAGGGCCCACTGGTTCCAAACTGCCACCAGAGCAGCACCCAGAGCTGCAGTGAGAGGCAGCTGGATGGAGGCAGCTCTGTTACACAGGTTGGTGCTGCAGCAGGTCCTGGTGATGGTGTAGTTAACAGTCAGTATGGTTCCATTATCGTTTACGCAGTTGGAATTTTCTATACAGCCTCGTTCATGGATATCCAACAGGTCGGCACTAAACTCTAGAGGAAGAAAGAGGAGATACTTTTTGTTGTGATTCCTACGTGTTTGGAACAGAGTTTCAAGTTTCAAGTGACATTTTGAACAGAAGTTGATAATATATGATAGTTTATGACAATGTGCAGTATTCAAAGCATGTTGGGGATTTAAAACTCTTAACGAAACAACTAAAACAAAGTCAGTGTTACAGATAACACACGTGTATTCATTTATAAATCCCAGTAGGCCAATTCAGAGGGTAGAAAATGTGGAAAGAAATCCAATTTAAATACATTATTGTTCCCTGTTTTAGCTGTGGCCCGTGAACCTCTGTAGTATCAGAGGAAGATGAGGTATAATTGAGTTACTGGGCGTTTTTGGCATCATGCAAAAATGATTAATGAGTCATTCAGCTGATTGTCTTACTGGCTACTGCACTGAAGCACCTGTCCTGAGCTTTGGTGCAATTTACAGAAGCCTTGAGGAAGCAGGTGCCGAGGATCCCGTCATCACAGGTGTAACAGGAGAGGGGCTCAACTGTGGAGACAACAAACCAATAGCAAAGTGTAAAGAAGAATGTTTTTGGATCTCAAAGTATCAATCTTTTGTCATATACTGAAGGAAAATAAAGTTAAATCAATACATCCGGCTCCATCCAGTTACACCTGATATCAAACAAGCACCTGCTGTAATCACAAAGTACACATCAAGAGTTGGTTACATAAGCTCTCAAGGTGAACACTGGCTGCAGATGTGTCATCTAAAACGGAATCCAGGATACATGTGTATGACTTTGAAGCAAGTTTTGAGATTTTCTGCCTCCACCTGGATACATTGGAGGTGACTGCCTTTTGTTTGTGGTTCTCAAAACGTTGAAAAATGACATTTTACAGCAGCTTGTTTTTCCAGATACACCGTAAAAAAATGTTTACCGTGTGTTTTGTCAAATTCTGCAAAATAAAAACAAAACTACAGTGTCAGTTTCTGGTTTGTGGCAGAAATAAGATGGATTATATCTGAAAACCTGTGCAAATAAAACAAAAACAATTTGCTAAATAGTACTAGAAGTATGTGATACAATATGTTTTTTTTTTGTAATTTGGGTAAACTGAACCTTTCAATGCAGGACAGTTGTGATTTTCTTAGATGAAGCATTTGGTTGCTTCAAAGTCATATATCCTGCCCTGCGTTACAAACAAACACATCAAATAACATCACACATTTTAAATTGAATTAAACAATTGTGCTCTGACAACATATATCTGCAAAAATCACTTTCATTATTTCTGGATACCCTTTGTCTTTATGGGCTGGAATAAGGGTTAATAAGATTTTGAGTTTGTGAAAAGACATTCAGAAATAATTTTAAAGCCTATAAATAAGCATGAGAAATTCTAGTATGTGGAAAAAGATTTGCAGTTTTGAGAATACACAGTTAAAGTTACATGTTTTATGTGAGTTTCTCATGCAGAGTTTTGTCACACATTCACAAAAGGTGATATAAAACCACAGGCTTGGAATTACTTCTGAATACAGCTCAAAATCTTATTGATCGTTATTTGAGCCCATTCACAAAGTTAAAGGTTTTTGTTTTCCATCCACAAAATAGAGTCAAAAATCTCCTACCTGTAACAAACAGAGTCAATAATGCTGCACAGCTCCACAGAAATTTGTTCATCCTGATGTTCTTAGATGGGGAAAATACCACAGTGTTGGTCAGTCTCTAAATTTTTAAGATCTTACTGTTTCAGAAGCTGTGGGATTCAATTGTGAAGAACAAGGACTCACGGTCAACATATTTATACATGGGGAAGTTATATCAGTAGTACGTCAACAGTAGGGATAAGAAAGTTTGCAAGGGGTGACATATTCCCGTAACAGGAAGTGCAACTTTAATGTACAGTCCTTCAGTGGAAAAGTGGTTCCCAACACTTCCTTGGGTGACGTACCCCCACAACAGTGAACCTTCCCTGAATAAATAAAGGTTAAATAAAAAAGAATGTCAAATGCAGTAGGCCCTATGCCAAAAATACGAGGATGTCCTACTGCATCTGGTTGCATTTTGCAGTTTGCAAGCCAGTATGCTTTTCTGGCTTTTCTGCCCCACATTCTTTGTGCAGCATATATGTGCAAGAGGGTCAAAGTTCTAGATGCAATGTTATGAAGAAGTAGTATGTCCCAATTGTATGCATACTACATGCAACAGTACACACGATTTGTAACGCAGCCTAAACATGAAAATGTCCATAATCAATCATGACCATTGTTTTCTACCCCTTTTCTGCACATGCATCGTGGATTTGTTGTTTTTAAAAAGGGGAACCTGTCTAGTCATTACTTTTAGCAAACTATATTAATGTTTATTACTTTTGGCTGACTATTTCAACGCTTAACTATTATGCTATTATTTTAACAATTTCAACCATGTACGGGGTACTTTTGGGGGAAACGTACTAAAAGTTGAATAGAGTTACTAATATTGTGTACTGAATGATGTTAAAATAGGTGTGAATGTGAGCATGAATGACTCTGTCTCTATGTGTCAGCCCTGTGATTGTCTAGTAAACTGTCCAGGTGTACCCCAGCTCTCGCCAAATGTCAGCTAGGATTGGATGCAGCCCCCCACGACCCTTAAAGGATAAGTGGGTAAGGTAAATGGATGCAATAAAATAAGAGCAAATAGCAGAGGCAACAGATGTTTTTCAATGATTTACTTTATTTTTGACATCAATGATAAATAAAAAAAAAAAAAAAAAAGCATAACAGCAGCCACGAAGATTTACGAGCTCAATGTTTCCCTGAAACATCCCATTGATCAACTTCCATGACGTGGAAACCTTAGTTTGGAGATTTTATATCATCTGTCATTAAAATTGAATCCTGACATGACAAGACCTAAGTTATGAAAAAAAGAGTGTCACAGCATATGAACATATAGATAATCATACTTATAAGCTCATAAGGTCAGAAGAGTTTATTTCAGATAGTGCTCTTGGCCTTGTGGTATGGTTAAAATATAGTGTATTCCAGTACAAATGGATTTGAGGTGCATCTGACTGCAGCAGTCCGCTGCTGTTTCTGTGATTTTGCGTTAGGCGTATCACAGAATGCTGCCCCACATGGAGGCCAGGGCGGCTACACCAACGGCGGCGGTGAGGGTCATCTTGGTCGATGGGGCGCCGCTGACCTGGACAGGGTTGCAGTTGTTTGATGAGCAACAGTTGACTGTGATCGTGTATGGAACATTCAGCAGGGTGCCGTTGGTGGTGGTGTTGCAGCCAGCAGGCTCCTGGCACCCCTGGGTGTTGAAGCCCACAGAAGTGAGTGAGGTGAAAGCTGAGGAGAAAGGGTTGTGAATATTTTTCACAGAGTTTGAAAATAACTGTACATTTCATCAAATACAGTTTGGAGGCACTGGTCCATTATTTGAATGTTTCTATTTAATCACTGCATTGCTTTTAAATCAACTGAATTGATGGATATCTATCTATCTATCTATCTATCTATCTATCTATCTATCTATCATTCTTGCCTTCACTACCTTAAAATACAAGTGTTTTTGCCTGACAATGAGATGAGTAAAATGAGCAGCCTACTTCACTACTTACAGCTACTACTAAAGACTTGTAAAGAAGTATTTTAATTAAGTAAAATAGACTATATTCAGGATTTTACACACTATAGACACAACAAATAGATTAAAGAATTGCTAACTGAATCAGTATGAAGATAAAACATTGATATAGTCAGATGGGATACTGGTTTCCCAGCTGGTGTGCTTGTTGATCTATGCGTGACTGGGTGTCACAGTATTGGAGAGTGATTTAAATTTAATCATACCTATGCTGTTATGTAATGTTTGCAAAGAAAAGGGTGTGAGCTTTTAGATAATGAGGAGGAGACTTACTTGTTTTTCCAGTAAAGCAGACACTGGTGTTGGTTGAGCAGGTCACTTGATTGTTGCTTAAGCAGAAGCCCAGCAGACCATACTTGCACTGGTTGCAGGTCAGGGATTCAACTGAAACACACAGAAGAAAGCACAAAAGTTGAAATAAAAAACACTTTACGCTGTAGAATTTCCACAGTAGTCATCAAACATAGATTAAAACAGGGAAGGTTTTTAGACCAGGGGTCACAAGTAGTCATCAAACATAGATTGAAAAAACAAATTTGCTCAGGCCTTTAGGGGAGGTGAAGACATTGGTCATGTTAATGACCAATAATTTCAACAAACTTAACAAGGTGGGTAAATAATATCAATATTCAATTTTCATTTTTAGAACAGGCCTGAGGGCTACTCATGTGGTCCTTGGGGCTAAAACTCAGGGCATCCACCCCTGGTGTAGACCTTTCTAAAACCTAACCTGTAATATACTTAACACTTATGGCAGTGACTTTTTCTAAAAAATGTATCATCCATCACACATTCTGCGCTGTGGCGCAAGCAAAATGCGTCAAACCCAACCCAAGCTAAACAATCAAACTCTGATTAACCCCACCATTGTCAAGGAGAAAAAAATGTAATTTCTTCGTGGTTTTCAGTTTTTTAAATACATAATTTGGGTGAGCTGACCCCTTCTCAGAGAACTCAAACTTGGTTCCCTTAGCTACATGTTGGAGAAGCATCATGAGTTTTCTAAGTGTTAAGAAATTCATCAGTTGCAGTAGTTTAAGGATTGGTTAAAGAAGAACGTGGATGAAATTGAGCCACCATTGGTTTGTGCAAATGAAATGATTCTTATTTGTGCATAAAAAGTTGAATTCATGGGGTGGCCTCTAGCTCACCCGGTGGGAGTGTTTGCCCCATGTTGGCTGAGTCCTGCAGCGGCGCATGGTTCGAGTCCGACCTGCTGCCCTTTGCTGCGTGTCATTCCCCATCTCTCTCCCCCTTTCATATCTATCCACTTTCTAATAAAAGGAAAAGCCCCCAAAAAAATCTTTAAAAAAAAAGTTGAATTCACTTTGTCTTCTTTAATTAGTTATGATTCAATTGAGTGATAAAACACTAAGAAAATAAGTCAAAAGGCTTTGAAAATATTACTATATATTAACATTAACATACAGACACTTTCCAGTAATACATTTGTGATAATTGATAATTGTTAAATCTTACCCAGCATGAAAGATGCAACAGCTGCAATGATTCCAAATAGGATCTTTCCCATCTTGATGTGTTGGTTTGGTTCTTGGTTTCTACTCAAAGACAAAAAGAATCCTTCCACCCAGGTGATCGGATGCTGTGTGTAGCAAAAACTGATGAGCTTGTTTGGTGATGGGTTGTATTTATACATGAGACAGGTGATGGGAGGGGACAAGAGGGGGCTTTCAGTTTCAGTCCTTTTGTCATTAGCTTTACCTCGGGGGAATAGCCACTGAGAGTAAAGGGTGATTGAACCAGAGAAACAAGCTGTGTACAAACTGCCATTCAAGTAAAAGAGTCAGTCATTGAAAATTCCTAATGTCTACAATATAGTGAATTTGCTTGTCATTTTTTCATTTAATAGTCAGTAAAAAGTGAAAACCAGTGCAAAACTCAGAAATAATCAGTTTTCTATCACATGATGCACCAAATCTTCCATTTTGATAAGCTTAAACCAGAGAATATTTGGCGTTTTAGCTTGAAAAAGGATTGATCAACTGATCAATCGACCAATTCTTTCAGCTCTAAAGCATATGGTTGTTGCAAGGAGCTGTATCGAAGAAAAAAAAAAAAAAAAAAACACTATTGCATGTGTTCTGATAAGGAAATATGGAAGAAACGCACCAACATGAGTTAAAAACAGCATGTGTTATGAAACCAATGATCATACTTTTCAAAATCAAACATTTCAAGCTTTCATGATCCGTTTTCACATAAGTATCACCTACTTTTTTATATCATTAAAGCCTCTGGATCACAAAGGCCGGACTATATTCAATAATGCTTCATTTGAGTTATAAAAAGATGGTCCTTTGTTATTTGAGGATTTGAAAGCTCTTTGTTTGCAAGCAGCTTTACTCTGGTTTGAGTTGTAGTTTCTCATACAATAAAAATGTGGCAAAACCTGAAATCAGGACAGATGGTTCCTTCATACCAATAGTGCAGGGGTGGCGAAACTGTGGCTCTTGAGCCACATGCGGCTCTTTGCCTGCTCCTTTGAGGCTCTTACTGTGTGGCTTGGGGCTGTGTTATTGGTAGATTTTTTTTTTACTTTTTGAAACATTTCAGATAAGTTTAAAAAAAAAAAAAAAGCATTTGAATGATGCATTTGCCAATTATTTTAAAATAAAAAAATGCAGCAGAGTTTTTTTTTTTTTATGGACAGATTCTGCAACCTGAGGAAAAAAAGCGGCCACAGATCACCTTCCTCATTAACCCTTTTACTACGGATTGTTTGAAAGCCCCTCTAGTGACAAATGAGTGAAAGAGTGGCAACAACAGAGTACAACCTGACCTAAAAAGGATTGTGGATAACAAAGACTGTCAGGTTTCCCACTGAGTCAATCTAAGTAAAAAAAATAAAAAAAACTATGAAAACTGCTATGTATTATGACTTTCATTAGATCTGGAAGTCACTGTTGCAATATGGACGTGCATGTATTGTGTGGCTTTTTGCTATGGTGCGTGTTTTCTTGTTGCTCTTTATGCTGAACTGGTTGGCCACCCCTGCAATAGTGGAATCCTTTCCACTGTGACGCACCAAAAGCCGAAAAACCAGTTGGTCCTGCAGAGCGGGAATGAGCAGTGGACATACAAGAAGAAACCAAATCACAACAGTGATAAACACAGACCGGAAGTTTTTGTAAGTAATTTGTATATTTATTGCATTCCACAAATTGTTTGCATACCAAAATTTTGACACAGCTACACATTTCTTTTTCAGAAAATAATGCCAAAAGTGTCAATTTTAGGAATTCAACTTTAATGATTTGTGTTAAATATAGAATATCTAAAGATTGTCTCAAATTTCTGCAATCTCAATTACATTGCAATATCTACAAACATGATTCAAGTTAATCACGTTCCCCACACATTTCACATATCCAAAACTAACAAGATAAACAAAGCTTTTACACCAGAGTTTAAATAACCGGTTAAACACAGAACTGATGAAGCTATTTGTGTGAACAAGCTAACCAAAGAGAAATATTTTCACAGACACTACCAGACATAAGCCAAGAGACAATTTACATTATGTTAGCTACACGTTAACAAAGCGAACAAATGGCAATAAATGAAATTACTAGAAACAAATGTTCATAGGAGCTTTGAAATCTATATATTTGGAATGTTCTGACTTTAAAAAATTACAATGCAGTGGGTCAAAAGCAACAAACTAAAAGGAATAGTTCGACATTTTGTTAAGTACGATTAATCCTCGTTTTACACACACACACACACACACACACACACACACACACACACACACACACACACACCCACACCCACTTGTAAAACAAAATCACTACCACCTTTAAAAGCTCAATAGTAAAGTTACGTGTGGGTAAAAAGGAGGTGCTAGTAGCCACAATTTTTACCTTTAGACTGTCCCAAGCTAGCCATTAGCTAGCCATTTCCCGTTTCCAGTCTTTATGCTAAACTAATGGCTACTGGCTGTAGCTCCATAAAAATGCAAATAAAACAAATAAGCGCATTTCCCAAAATGTTGGACTATTCTTTTGACTTGCACTAATTCACCTACAAAAACAATTTAGTCATGCAGTGAAATGCCTACCATGTGATTCATGAATATGAACTTAATTCCACACATTTTTCAAGTGGAGAAAGTAAATTAGAGGGCATGTTAGACAAGTGGCGGACTACTTGTATCATCTTTGATGTCTTGTGTTACACTTTAAATTGTCAACTAACAATTTAATATCTCTTATAGTAAAATGAGGACTGGGACAGCTTACTGAGTAATCTAAATACAAAAACAAAAGAGGGAATTTAAACGGATATAAAATTTGTGTGTAGATCAAGAATAGTGACCACAACACCCATACGTTTAAAAAAAAAAAAAAGGAGAGGAGAGGAGCGAGCATTTAATCATTGTAGTGCTGGTGTGTGTGCAATAAGTGTGTGTGTGTTTGTGTGCACTTTGTGTTATCCATCTTCCGCTGTATTTTCTTTCAAACCAGGACGTTGGCCACAAACAGAGCAGTGATGGTGGTGAGGGTCAGGCTCAGAGCGGAGGTCCCGGGCAGACCGGGCGCAGCATTGCACAGGTCGGTGTTGCAGCATGTCATGGTCATGCTGTAGAAGGTGTTGTTGCCACCGAAGGTAACTTGTTCGGTCATGTTGCATTTGGCCACTGCTAAACAGCCCTTTTTCTTGATATCAAAGTAACCAGCTGTGAAGTAACAACAAACACGCACACAATCACCGTCAGTGTCTAATGTTCATTGTGTTGGACTGTAATGGTTGCACAGTGAGGAGGTATGCACTGCATTTTGTGGTTGTTGGCCATTGGTTTCCATAGGATATACTAACCAATTAGCAGCTGAACCGTATTGAGGTATATACACAAGTTACATTATCATTGGCATAAAGTTAAAGGCAGAATTTATGTTCACTATGATGAATTTCACAACTCAAGCTTAAACTGTAAGAAATTAAAAAGGAAACCCGACAGCTGTCCGGGACACATTAAGAAAACTAAAACTCACGCAGCCAAGCTGAGCTACACAATATTTCCCACGTACACCCTGGCATCTGCAGGTGTACACCATGAGATAAAATAACCCATGACTGGAACCATTCGCTTTAATGACAAAAAAATTCTGTTGATCAACCGATTGAGTAATCAAACAATCCTTGTCTTAACCTTTTGATGAAAATGCTTTTTACAAGCACCAAGGTATTCTCCTTTATTGCAGTTACATATGCATTTTAAGAATGCAAAAATTGGGTTTTATCCAAGTGTTGAAGTGGTGACAACCTTCCTTTCAGAAAAAATGTTGTCCGGCGAGATTGTTAACTTCTGAACTCCTTACCTGCTTTCCCGAAACCACTGAAGCATCGTTCTCCGCTGTTACATGTAGTATTGGTGGTAAAGCACAAGCTACTTAAGCCAAGGCTGCATTTGTAGCACGTCAGAGCTTGAACTGGTATCAGACAGTTGGGGGGAAGGGAGATTGAGGCAAGGAGAGAAGAACAATAGTAAAATTAGTGTAAACAGATTTGCAACAGGCTATAATAAGGGATGTTAAAATGTAGGCTAATTTAAAACGTAGCCACACTAAAACATCTTCCGTTTGTCTGAAATAAAAGCCTTTGCTGATACGGTTTCAGTGTTTAACATCCAGTCACATGATGCAGTTCGGCCTTACAGTTCTTACATGGTTGACTATGAGATAATGACAAAGTCAGTGATCATGGGCAATATGAAATAATGGGTGACCTTTGTTGAGGTCATACCAGCTGTTGGTAGCACCTGATTCAGTCTTAACTCATACACTTAGCATAAAACTGTTATCACACTTAATATTTACTATTTATTATTGACTTATGTTAGCACCTTATACTTATATAGCTTACATGACACCTATTCTTTGGTTTCCATTTTGTTCTGTTGATCGAAAAATGTATAAACTAATCGTTCCTAGTTCCAACCTTGATGAAAAGCTTATGTTTTCACCAATTAAATACATTTTGTGGTGCTTTTCTTTATCCAAATTGAGGGTGTAAGGATAGAGTTTCTTGCATATATGAAGGAAAAAAATAAAAAATAAACTTCACAAATTGGGGATTTTAAGCTGTATAAACAAATCCTGAGCCTATTTTACCAGCTGTTATTAGTTTCCAGACAGAAAAATGACTGCAGACTACAGGTAATAGTACCCTGTGTAGAACCTACACATTCAAACCATTAGTTTGCACGATGGGACATCTGAATTCAGTTTATATTTGAGGTTTGTTGACAAAGACCATGCCTCACAGATAACAGGCCTTAAAAGGTAGTCATCAACTCAGGATGGATGTTTGTCAGCTCACATGAAAGAAGCAGGTTTTTAACAACAGAACGGCAGTCAATTTGGACAATTTCAGAGCCGCATGTAGTGATGAATGTGAGGCTTGCACATCAGGAAATAAAATTAAATAAATACAATTGTATGGATAGGCAATAAAAAGCACAAACATAAATACAGAACCACAGCTTAAAAACTATTTAACACCTAAAGATAAGTTTAGTCGTAACAGTATACAATTGTAAAATTGTATACTGTTGGATTGTAAAATTACATGTTAAAAAACTGGATTGGAACAAAATATAGAGAGGGAGATGTAAATAAAACCAACCCAGTGGGTACTGTGGCTTGAGAGGGTTACTGGCCTCAAGTCATCTGAGGTGAAAAAGTAATAAATTAAATTCTCTCAGGAACACCTGTATGCACCTGTAAACTTGATACGTCACTGTAACTCTGATAAAGTAATAAAGCTACTTGATAACAAACCCTCTATTACTACAAGGTGGATTTAATGTTTTCCTGGACACACACCAAACTAAATACATGTTTAGCAATAAAGCCGCTCTGCAGATCACAGCTGTCTTTTCTTACTTCTTAAGTGTACAGATTTTCCTGCTACTAACCCTAACTCAAAGGATAACTTTTTATAGATTTAAGAAAACCAACTCATTGCCGTTTATTGCCGTGGTGATGCACCAAGCCTTAAAGCCAAGTGGCCATTGTAGACTGAAACTATGTGACTAAGTGCTGGGAGGGAAGATACTCAAAGCCTTTGTTAGAAACCTGTCGGTCCAGTTCTACATCACTGTCCTATG
The DNA here is from genome assembly GCF_004354835.1 of Perca flavescens. NCBI lineage: Eukaryota > Metazoa > Chordata > Actinopteri > Perciformes > Percidae > Perca > Perca flavescens. The sequence goes on along the minus strand of NC_041344.1, from coordinate 13,165,681 downwards.
ACCAGAATCTTCATGGAAGTGCCCACTGAAGTAATTTCTGATAAGTTCCCTTTTCTTTTTTAATGTTTGATCAAGATTTAGTTAGTTTAAAACTATTAAACAAGTTTGTGAAGCCACTGAGTGTTGTTTGACCTTAGTGTGTGTAAATGCAACATGGGCTCTTTCCCCTGTGTAAAGTTCATACAAGAATTCACTAAAAGTCATAAAAAAGGTCCAGGTGCATTGTACAACTCAATTTTGTGAATTTTAACCAGAGCCTCCTTAAGCAGAATAAGTAAAAGAGTAAGACTGTCGTGTTAGGGTGTAGGAAATAGTTTAAATTCTGCTACACACATTATTATAATCATTTTTTTGGGCTCGTCTAATGTTTTTATTGTGAAACACTGTATAATTTAACCGAGTGGTTCCCAATCTGATGGATCATGAAATAAATTAAAGGAGCAGGATGAGAGGATTTCCTGGGTAGGAAATAGGAAAAAAATTATTCTGCCAGAAAAATGAATAAATCTTATTTTTTTTGCTTTTTTCTTGTGAAACACTATCGTTTTACCTTTACAGGCCTCTAAAAATGACTCTTATCTCAGGTCTGATGAGGTCATAAGCAAAACACATTTGGCAACCATACACTTTGTCAGTGACTTGTCATAGCTGGGGCATGGCCTGTGGCGGAGTGGCCGTGGGGGAAAACAATCCATTCCCCTTGAATGGATAACACAGCGTCAACCCAGTATGGTCTACTCAAAATAACTTTTACCGTCCGACAGAGCAAGATACATTACAAAAAACTGAGCCATATTGGTACATTATATGTGAGTGACTGGACAACTGACCCAACGGAATGGCCAGAGGTGTTGTTTCCCGAAATTTTTTGTTAACGTTAGCTACCTGATTGAGTCTCCAGATGAGACCCAGCTAACGTTAACCGTTCGCTTATCTTAGATGATTCAAGCTGACTGTATTATCAGTAATGTTATCCCAGGGTCATCAAACAGTTTATGGTTATCCCACGTTCATTAAAGCTATATTAAAGACCAGTATGTCTGAGCATGTTAAATGAATAAACTCCTTGTAACCGTTAGTTTGGACTGTAGCAGCGACCTAAGTGGTATTAACACCGGCTCCGTCTGTCTATTTGGCAGTATATAAAACTTAAGATCATGATTTTTTAAACTTATTAGAGGCACACAGCAACTTTTTGGCATTGTACTAAGCACAAAAATAACCGTAAATATGACAAATATTAAAGATTATCCGCTAACAAGGTCTACACTCACCCACACATTAATTAATATATATGTAATATATTTACAGTAATAAATCCAAAAATGATCCCAATGAGTCATCAGATATTAAGGAAACATGCCAAGTTGAAATACAATCTTTTCGGACAACAATGCTAATGTGAAGTATTGCCTGGCTATGTGAGGCAAGCGTTAGCAACCAACTTGCCAGCAACATTGTTGTGGATGCTTCAGTCAGCAATGCAGCAATTGATTATTAGAACTGATGCTAATCAACTTATATTATTTTTAACTGATTATTTAAGTAAAGGATTAATTCACTAGAATTCTAAAGAATAGAATAATCTCACACGTTGAGGAAAGATGCAGCTCTTATCAGCAAACCGTCTCACATTAAAGCATCACAATACATTTTACAAAAACATGTAAGGCAATCACTCCGGTAGAGAAGATGGATGATATTTAACTCCGGTATTTGAGATAGAGAGAGAAATATTTACTGCTATATTACTGACGTGTTTGCTGGGCCGACTCCTCAATATTCACCTTTTTTCCCCCCAGCTGTGTCTGACATGTATTCAAGTCACAAAATAAAACATGTATGGCCTGATTTCAATTTTAATTTGATAATACCAGAGATTAAAAAGCATGGCCACGCCTTTTTACACAAACTGTCCCACACTCTGTCCTGCTGGTTTCAGTTACACCCGAGTTGGTGTAGAAACTGACAATTTAAAAGACAATGCTCATGTCCTCTCTTATTACTCCTATTATTAGATAATCTCACGCATACACTTAATATGTATTCTGTTGAGGGATAGAACAGATTTCATCAGGGAGACAAAATGACCAAAAAAACTTTAGAAATAAGGGTGCCTACAAATCACACTTGCTTTTACAAGATTACTAAAAAAATAGTTCTATAGTAAAATGTCAGCACACAAGTCCTAAGGTGAGTCACTGGTAATAACCGTCTCATATGATCTTGGTATAGCCACACATAGCAAAACGTAAGCGCTATTCAATGCTAACCAACGCGTTGCCTTGTGGAATCCAGTCTGACGTGATCCTCTGACCTATTGAGTAACCTCCCCATTGACACAACACACATTCACACAAACAAATGTCTTGCTCAAGACTTTTTCCAGCACAAAAGGTTTATTGTGAGAGGAGAGTCTGGAGGTGAAGTGACAGGACAGTAAAGTTTAATGATGTTCAATTACAGAAGAGTGTTCACTGCAGCAGAAGTGTCTAAACATATAATTGATTGTGTCTTCACCACACACACGAGTTTAAATTCGACATCCACCGAGCCAAAAGGCTTATGTTATCATTAGTTAGCTCGTTCCGTTTTCCTAACTGCGTCGCAAGTTAGGAGTATATCTGGGAACTTCATGGAGACAGCTAAAGTTAATGTTAGCTGTTAGCTAGTAAGAAGCATTTTAATATATGGGTAGTTTTGTTTTGGGTAGTTCAAGCTACAATATTGCATTCATTTTGTATACAATATCTTCATCTGCAAAGTAATTAACTACAGCTGACAAATGTAATTTAAATTTTAAAAATATTTGTTGCTGACATGTAGATGAAGTAGAAGTATAAAGTTGCAGAAAATGTAAATACTTAACAAGTAGCACTGCATTGTACTACTTGAGTAAGGTTATCTGCCCTACAAAAGGCCAGAGACCAGTTATTGCAAAAACTGAAGTTAGTTTTCTGGCTGATTATTCTACTTAAGACTGGCAACAGACTGACAATACTAACACTTCACACTACCTTTGTAAAATCTTCCATGAGAGGCTAATATGTAATATGATCATAAAGTTTTAAGGGATTAAATGAATCTGTTTTGCTAAATTTTTACCAGATATGTTACACTGACTTTATTTTGTAAGACTGTTAAGTGTATGTAAACTTATTCAAAAGGATTTACATTACATTTCATTAATTTCAATAAATGACAGTAGTTAAGTTAAGAGCCCTATTCATTAGTAAAGGAACTTTTGAGGATGGAATTTAAATACTACAGCTAGTTATACCACCTAGAATTGAGCAAAACTCAACCGTTGCCATCAATTTTATAACAAGGAAACCAAGGAAAACTAAGGTGTGGCACATTGTGTGCAGTGTCAGCTGAATACTGCCCTCTAATGCTCTGTCACTGAAACTACAGATCATGGAGCCCCTTGGGTTCTACCCACATATATGTATATAACTGGCTCTACCACAAGATCAGGTTTTTGTATTGCTTTGGTACTATTATCTCAAGTAGGTGGTTAACCTCACAGTGCTTAGTACAAAACTCAAAGCAGATAGCAGTTTTTTCAAACATTCAATCACATGTTAAAGTGACTAAGTACAAAAGACAGAATTACAGTAACTTTTTCACCACACCTAATCAGTGTGTTATCAAAGACAATACCTTTCATATGAAGTAATTGTCCATCACAATGCAATGCTCACACTACTTTTGATATGCTTCTCTTCTGATTTGCATATATACATTTCACCAACATTTAATCCAACTGCTCTTAATGGTTAATCACTAAACCGTTTGGTAAACCTATATATTTTGAATTTGTTTGTCAGCTATATTAAATGCGTGTATGTATGAACATTTAAATGACATGTAACCACACATAATGAATACTCGTTATTGCTAATTCACCTAGTAGCAACCACAATTGGTCTCCCTACGGTACACTAAGGAGCATGATAGACCGCAAGGAATAGGAAGAGGGATCCAGAGGTGTGCATGGGCACCAACAGAGAGGCCAGAGGTTACTGTAAAAACTAATTTGGCTAAATGATTGTAGAGGAAGTCTTCATTGATCACAACTTTGTTACACATAGGATAGATATTATGGAAATTAGAGATTCTGTAAATGATGGGTAATGTAAGTGTATTACCTACTACAGTATGTATGTGAAAACTGTAATCCATCTTTTACACAGCTGTAGCATATTACTTTCAGCACTTCTAATGTCGATTTGATTGTATCTTGCATTGTTTGTTACTGGAGTCACTGGTAGTTAAAAACAACTAAACCAAAAAGATATGTTGTGATTTGGTGATTAAACCGCATGTTCTCATGACATTTCACAAAAAGCTTATACTGTATTTTCACTCAATGGTTGTGTGGTGATAGATGTTTACAATCCAAATGAATGCAAAATGTAATTCAAAGTTTTGAATGAAAGACAGTCTGTGTTACAAGTGTGATGAGTTTGGAGTGGTGTACTAAGAGTTGTGAAATTGTACCACATAGTTGTGATAATAGTACCAAAGCGAAAGAAAAAAAAACCCAAGGGAACCCAAAACAGAAAAATAACAAAGAACAACAAATTAACTAACAGTGCCTTTGTTTAAAAGACTAAAGTCCTGTTAAAATCTAATACTAAGGAGGTAAAGAAAAAAAAAGTGATTACAGAGAAATAACCACACTGATGTGGTTAATAGTGTCTAGGCATATTCCTTGTGCTTTGGGAAGAGTCACTCAATAACTTTGTCCCTAATTCACTACTAAAAGATTTTAAAAAGCTTTGTATCATTTATTATTTGAAGGTTTCAACTCGCTGTGGGGAACAACTGGGAAGAAAAACAGTCAACAAGCCAAAATTAAACTCACAATGTGAGTCATGCACTATAACGCCAAACCCGCTGTGCACGGGAAGTTAAAGTGAGACGGCATGTCATGAGATCAATTTGCAAACAAGTTTATACATACAAGATTATGAAAAGTAATGTGAGGGTAAATATTCAAAGACTGCCATCAAAGCATCTGCTAAAACTGGGACCATTATCATTCTCACACCTACAGCCTCACAAAAGGTCAATATGAATAGGGTGGGTCTAGTGTCTGTGTAAATATACAAGGATAGGATTAGCCAGACTGATGGGAAGGAGCAGTCAGATTAAATGTTTTGTCCCCCTCGAAATTAATTTTTACAGATTAATGAAACATAATTTAAGTAAAAGTAAGTAGGTAAAATGTATTTATGAAGAGCTTTTCACAGAAATAAGTCAAAGTGCTTTACAGAGGCATACGAGCACAGTAGAAACACAACACACAATGGGTGTTGTGTCACCCAATAATGTTGAAAGTTCAGACAAGTGCCTACTGGTCAACCAAATGAAACAGCTTTACCTGCTTTTTTCAAAGGAATGCACAGAAAGAGCAGACCATATATAGGGGGCAGAGCATTCCATAGTTTTGGCACTATGGACTCCAAAGCACAATCGTCTCA